>NC_040020.1:24018438-24110003 GCF_000972845.2 Larimichthys crocea | reverse complement strand
GTCTGGCTACGAGGTAGCTAGCTTTCAGTGCACTTTTAGAGTTGCCAGTCAGTGACACGATCGATCTTTTCTACATCTGCAGCCCATCTTCTTTTCTCTTGAAAAATTCCACCGGCTTTCCCACAAGCGTCGGATGCTTGGTCTCTAGGTGTCGCTGTAGTTTTGACGGCTTAAGGGCTTCGTCAGACAGCGTTAACCCACACTCCACACACTGGGCTCTCGGCACTGTCTCGCTACCTCCGTTTACGAAGCCGTACTTAATGAAGTCGGGATTGTACTTGCGCAAAAAATTACTTTTTGGCGGGAGTCAGCTAGCTGAGTGTCTTCTTCTCCTTATTTATGGAGCTGGTTAAAGTAACAACTGACTGATGCATTAGCGCCACTACATGGTCGGGAGTTGTTATTACGTCCCGCGGCCCTCGCAGCCCACACGTACAAAACAGATTTTTTTTGCGGCCCACTAGGTGGCGCTCGGGGCCCAAGTTTGTGACATTGTAAAGGGTGTTGTTGCTGCGCAATATGAGACGTCTCTGCGTGATGCTCAAAGGCTTTAAATTTAATGACAATGGAGTTTTCCCCCCACTTTTAGACTTTTAGAGTTTCAGTGTTTCACATTATGGAAAATGTACATGTCCTGTAGTCATGGTCAGGCTGTGTGCTGTGTACCATTGAGTGAAAAGACGTGTATTCAAGTGAAAATTCTCTCCGTTTTAGTGTGTTGTATGAACATGAATTAGTTTCATTGTGTGACTGTGACTGTATAGACTGTATTACCTGTTTATCCATCTTATCCTCACCTGTCTTTGTTGAGATAAAGGATATCCATATTGTTTAATTGATTTCTTGGGAGACATATTTCACCTACCTCCTCCAGTTGACCTTTTCTTTTGGACAAATGGGAGCCCCCCGATGTTGTTTTTAATTTAACTTGAACTATAACAGAATCCCTGCTGTTTTTCTTTACAGTTTGGGATGGTTTTTGTTTACTAGGAACACTGGTAGTCACTACAGTTGTAGGGATCGGGGTAATTTTTTCTACCAATAAATATAAATGGTAGTTTTCGATTAAATTGTGTTTTTTTTTTGTTGTTGTTTTTTTTGTTTTTTCCCACTGAGTTGTTAAAATGCACTGTCTAGGACTAATAACTGCAGGTATGTTGTACTTGTGCGTTTTCATTTTTACTAAATGTAGGTAAAAGATTCAAATCAGCTTATTAAAGTAATAAATATTTAAAGTATACCAAAGTTAATAGTGTCAGATTTACATGTTGAAGTTGTTAGCTTCACGCAAAAAGATTATGTTGATCCACCTGATTATGATTATATATAATACACATTAAAGGAAAGCATTCATTTAACATAAAAAAATAAGTCAGTTTAGCATAAGATAATCTAATATATAGAACATAAAATAAATATTTTTAATGAATATCAAAAAGTTATGCTGGTTTAACACATACTAATTTAATTGACAGAACATGAATAAATCAATTTCAGTAAACATAATTTTAACATGTGCAACCGATGTCCATAATTTTTTTTATGTAAATCCAACAGACTTTTTTTTTTTCTCTAGATAGTTTGTTTGGGTTGTTGTTTTGGCCTGGGTCCACCCTGAAGATGATTTCTTAGTTATAGTTGTTGGATCTTTTGAGTTTTGTAAATAAACCATTTTCTTTCGTACATAACACTTGTAAGTGGCTACTTGGGACTCGGGGAAGATTCTGACACCTTTTTCTTGTTATGCTCTAGGCCCCTAGACTGGGCAATAACACAATGCTTGCTAGGTTACATTCCACTTGCATCTTGAATAACAAGCCTCAATTGTTCTGACCGACTGGTCTGACAAGTACTGTGAGCTGAGCCACCTTGAGGTGACCGTATTATATTCTCAGAACTCGCAGTCAGCATCACTTCCTCAATGCCTATGGATATACTGACTCAAATGATTTGTAAGATCTGGATCTGTTTACTGAGTGACTCAGAAAGACTGACTGGCTTGTTTTTAGACAATTGAGAAACAAATGCTCTTCTCTAATCAAAAAGGCGAAAGCTGAGTTTTATCTGTTACCACTGATAGTTTAATTGTCCCAAGAAGCAGAGATGTATAAAGTACTGGATTAAAGGAGTCGAGTAGAAGTACAAGTGCTATATCAAAAAACTACGGTGGCCGGGAACCCTCAATGCTGCAAATAAAAGAAACTCTGCAAACAAAAAGAAACAGCGCTGCAAATAAAAGAAAGAAACGCTGCTGCAAATAAAAGAAACAGCGCTGCAAACAAAAAACTCCACAACGGAAGTGAATTACCGGGGACTATTATTGCCGGTGCACCTGTAGTTTTTTATGTGAGCGAAGAAGAAGAAGTACAGAAGCGTATTGCATTCACTTGAAAAAAATAAATTAGACACCTGATCTTGTAATTACGAGATAGGGAAAGGTGCCTTATTGGCCACTGCACTTCGGTAAAGTTAGAAAGATATTGGCACTTCCGGGATCAATAACTCTTAATTGAAACATTCAATTGAAATTGAACACATTCACCGGCCAATCAGGATTGGCGGATTGAGATAAATGCTTCTATCAGGGCTGCAGGAGGCTGCATCCCATAGCGAGACACCGAGTGAATATTATGAAGAAGAACTGAGGTTATGTTAGATAACCAAACATTATGTTTTATCAGCCGGAATTTGAAAAGCCCGCCTCGAGGGGGGCGGTCCATTGGCGGTCTATTCGAAAACGGCTGTTGAAGACCTGCAGACTCCGCCTCTCTTTTCTCCCTCGCTACCTCGCTGGATTTTGGCTGCTCTGGACACGATAAAGGTAATAAAAAAACGTGGAGAGATGTCTAATAAACAGTCTCTCAGTACAAGACAAATTCATATAGTGGCACCTAGGGATGTAAACGGTTGTAAACCACCTTCAAAACCTGCGTGCAGCCGTGTTGACGTGCTGATGCGCTAGCAATTAACGTTAGCCACTAAGAATGAAATACATGCTAATGCTAATTGCTAGTGCGTCACCCCCGGGCAACAGCCCACTCTCAAAATTTCTACGGGAATTTTTCTAGTTGTTTAATAGAGGCCCTCTAATTTTACTGTCACCTTTCTCAGGGATGATTTAAGTTGTGTTCAGTCCTACATGTTACTGTAAGTTTCCAGGACTAGTAATCTTACTGTTACCTTTCTCAGAACAAGGGAGGTTATAACTGGTGCTGCTAATGTTTCAAGTTTTTCATCTAAGTACTTTAGCAGATAATTGCATGTAGGCTTAATATTGTGTAGGCTAAGCCCATATTGTATAGCTTTAAAAAATATTTTATGTTGCTTAATGTTTCACATGCAACAGGTGAGCCAGTGCACAATTATTTTTTTTATGTATTTCAATTTTCTGTGCAGAATTTATTTTGGTTAAATGCTATATCTGTACCGTATCCCAACTGGTACAATAAAACATTAGATGAGGAATATAACATGCACTTTTTATTCAGTACCGTATTTTCCGCACTATAAGGCGCATCGCACCTTCAATGAATGGCCTATTTTAAAACTGTTTTCATATATAGGGCGCACCGCATTATAAGGCGCATAGAATAGAAGCTACAGTAGTGGCTGGGGTTGCGTTATGCATCCACTAGATTGAGCTGTGCTAAAGGGAATGTCAACAAAACAGTCAGATAGGTCAATCAAACTTTATTAATAGAATACAAACCAGCATTCTGACAACTCCGTTCACTCCCAAAATATATAAACAGCTGTTTTATTATTTTTCCCGAGGTAATGTCAGTGACGTAGTATTTTCGCGACACAAATGGTGTTGGACTGGAATTCCTATTTACCGTTCTTACCGCTGTTACTTCCATAGACATATATACATAGACGCCTCATTGAGCAGGTTGGTCCGTTGCTTTATAATAGGATGTGCCATCCCCAGGAGGCGATTGGTGGAGGGGTTTCCTGTCCTTACTGGCTCCACCTGATATATAAGGAGTCAAGATGGCGGCCGTCAGGCACTTCTTCATCCTCCTCCTCTCCCAACTAGCCACATGTCCTATTGTGAAAACCGTTGTGTGAAATTGGAATTAGCTTTTTGTTTGAAGAGTAGGGGTGGACTGCCATTTTGTTTTGATCATGTTTTCTCCTGTTTTTTGTTAGTTTAGGCAGGTAAGTTTATTGTGATTTTGATTTTCTGAGGAAAGAGATTTATTTTCTAGATAGTTTGTTTTGGTTGTTGTTTTGGCCTGGGTCCACCCTGAAGATGATTCCTTAGTTATAGTTGTTGGATCTTTTGAGTTTTGTAAATAAACCATTTTCTTTCGTACATAACACTTGTAAGTGGCTACTTGGGACTCGGGGAAGATTCTGACACCTTTTTCTTGTTATGCTCTAGGCCCCTAGACTGGGGCATAACACAATGCTTGCTAGGTTACATTCCACTTGCATCTTGAACAACAAGCCTCAATTGTTCTGACCGACTGGTCTGACAAGTACTGTGAGGTGAGCCACCTTGAGGTCAGCGCCGGTCCTGGCCACATTTGCGCCCTCAGCGGTATCGAAAATTCGCAAGGTTTTTTTCTTTTTTCGGAGAATGCGCCCTGGGCGGCCGCCCACATTGCCCATAGCTAAGACCAGCCCTGCTTGAGGTGACCGTATTATATTCTCAAACTCGCAGTCAGCATCACTTCCTCAATGCCTATGGATATACTGACAAATTATTTGTAAGATCTGGATCTGTTTACTGAGTGACTCAGAAAGACTGACTGGCTTGTTTTTAGACAATTGAGAAACAAATGCTCTTCTCTAATCAAAAAGGCGAAAGCAGAGTTTTATCTGTTTATCTGTTATCTGTACACGATTGTACCATACTATTTTGTCGCTCTGCATTTGGGCAATCAGCCTTCTCTGGGAAAGCCGCAACTCAGTGGGATGCCCTACCTGATGATATAAAGAGCTGCAGTTCCATCATTTAAAACCAAATTAAAAAGTCTGCTAAAGGATACTCAGCTCTGTAGCCACTGAGATTGTGGGTGTATGTTATGTGCTATTGTGTGTAACTTTGTATTTTGTATTATGTGTCCTGTGTGTTTTTTGATTTGTACTGTTTGTTGTTGTGCTGTAATATGTTTAATTGTGTCTGTGAAGGGACTGCAGATGAAAAGTAGCTGTAAGCTAACTCTGGTGCAGTACATCAAATGTAATCATTTATATTTAATACTGTACATGGTGCCATTAAATAAATGAATGGAAAAACAAATAAAAAATATAATACTTTCTTTCAAATGTTTATGTTCATGACTTCATATTTCATATTGCCCTTGCAATATTGAACACTGTGAAATTATGCAATCTACAAAAAGTATCGAGTATTGATGAAAAAGAACCATAAACTAATGTTATAACTAATGTTGATATCGCACATCCTTTGAGGGGAGGGTCTCGGGGGGAGTGTCGATCTGGTGTTGAATGTGGGCGGCATCCAGTAACGTGCGGTGAGGTTCATGACTGGTGAATCACTGACTCCATCAGAATCAGATTTACAAATATATGAATCAGAGTAGATTATTCAATCAATGGTTCAATTAATGGTTTAGGTTTCATATCTCATATCAGCATGATGCACATTTCATAAAAAAAACAAAAAACTAACAAAAAAAACATTATTATGGTCATACCCTTTCTTATAAATAGTCCATGAGCCGATCCTGCTTTTGATTAATTTGTTACGACCAGATATCGGGGTATGAAGAAGGAACATAAAACCAGATGTTAGAGTTAATGAACAAAGGAGTTTTATAAATGAAAGTTAAAATTGTTTTAACAGAGGGAAGTGAGGCAAATAAATGAAAGTTAAAATTGTTTTAACAGAGGGAAGTGAGGCAAAAGGGAACAAAGGGCGAGCGAGTGCTGTTTAAAAGAACAACCAAATATAACAAAAAGACAGCTCTAAACAGAGCCTATAATATTCTAAGTTGAAAACCAAAACGAGAAAGAAAAACCTCACTAGCTAGATTTAATACTAAATAACAGGGGCGTCACAGCGCTTTAAAAAGTGGGGGTGTTCTAGGGGTGGCACATGAGCGAAATTATCTGCATTGATTATCGGGAAAATTAACCATATATATGTATAACTAGAAATAATTAAAATGCTCTGACCACTCAATCAACTTTGGCAAGTTATGGCTAACAGCTGAAGGCCTGTTGCCAGCCTGGCAACAAAAAGTGGAAGAAACATTTACTTGCTACTTGCTTACTTGCTATCACTGGTGATGGTAGTTTGGAAGCAGGATTTGAGTCTTCAATTTTCTGTCAAAGAACTCCCCAACATCTAACTCAATCTTTATTTATATAGCACAACACAATACAAATAAAGAATGCAATACAAAGTGCTTCACAAACTAAAAAACATCTGACAGAAATTAAGCGAATATTGAAAACCCACCACAAGACAGAAAAATTAAACACTGTCCACCAACTATTCACCAATGAGGTCATGTTTTGGTGCAGTGTGGCTGTGAGCAGGATTACACAAAACCAACAGAACAGAGATGCACCAAACTTTGTGGAGGGATGGGGCTCAGGCCAGGGGAGGAATCTGTTTACTCCCAACCCCTACTCAAATTGCCTGCAATTGCCTTCCTGTTTAACATGTCAAGCTTTTCCTTGTGAATATGGCACACAGCCACACTGTTCAGGCGTGTTTGTGTCATGGTACTCCTAAGCCACGTCTTCAGCCTTCGGAGCCCACTGAAGCTTCTCTCCGCCTCAGCTGATGACACTGGGGTAACAATAAGCAGTCTCACAAGTGTTTCAACTTGATCAAAGAGGCCACGGACCTCTGGACACATCCCCTGAAGAATACAAACAACATCACTGCTGGAGTGGAACTTATACTTGCTTCTGAACATTGCAAGTTGCAGCTTCAGGTTTTCTAGTTTGAGCTCTGGATACTTCTGTACATCATTGTGTATTTCTCCAGTTATGAGGACTTGCTCCAGATTTCTGATCATTCTCATTCCTTCCTGCTCAAACCGTTCTCTAATCTGCACATCCACAACATCAAGGACTTTGTAGTACTCTCCTCTGTAGTACTCTGACGGGGATGCATGCACATATGCAGGAGCAGAGCCGGTAAAGCGCTGAGGTGGCTTATGGTGACGTGGAGATGAAATTGGTGTTAGACCAAGAGTTTCAAACATCTGTAATGCTTTGCTGTGAACAGTTTGGAAACTGTGTGGGTTGCGTTTTTTGCACTTGTTGTGTTGCAAACACAAACCAGACTAGGTTGCCTATGGGTGAAATTAGTTGCATGACATGATGTCAATTCTAATAGTTGCTAGTTCAGCAAAACTAAATACCACCAAATACAGTCATCTTCTGTGGCTAATAGCAATATATTCTCAATATATGGCAAGAGGCTAATAAACAGCCTGTCACACCGGTATGTCAAGTTTTGTTTTTGTCCTGTCTCCATGTTTGTTTTGTGACTTCCAGTTTTGTTTTGGAAATTAACTCTCCTCCCGTTTCAGGTCACTTGCCCTTCCTCATGTGTCACCAGTCTGATTGTCTTCACTGATTCCTGATTGTGTCCACCTGTTCCCCATTACCTCCATGTGTTCATATAGTCTGTGTCTCCCTTTGTCCTGTGCCAGTGTGTCTTGTCATTTGTCTAGACCAGGGGTGGGCAAACTTTTTGACTCAAGGGCCACAATGAGTTCTAAAATTTGACAGAGGGGCCGGGCCAAGAACAGATGGATGGAGTGTTACTATAAATTACATACAGGATTTGACCTGTTAATGATTAATGATTAATTTAATTAAATTTCAGTTGAATAAACACAGCAGGAAAACACACCTTCAGTTTCAGTGGGAACAGTGTTGTTGATCTCCCTGTTTTGCCAGTGCATCAAAGTCTGGAGTAAGTTTTGTGGTGGCGATTCTCAGGATAGATCCGAGGTGTTGGTTAGTTATTCTGGATCTGTGACGGGCTTTGTTTATGTTCATAACACTGAATGTCTGCTCACATACGTAGGTCGAGCCAAACAAGGCCAGCATCTTCTGTGCCGTCCTCTGGAGGTTTGGAAACGTGGCTTCGTTCAGTGAAGCATAAAAGTCGTCAAGTTTAAAAGTGTTGAACTTTTCCTTCAAGATGGAGTCAGACTGAAGATCGATCAGTTCCAATTGCACCTCATGTGGTACTGTTTCAGGGTCTTGTGAGAGGGGACAGGACATGAGCTGAAGTGACTTTTCAATGTTTTCAAAATCAGAGAACCGGCGACTGAATTCTCTGTGCAGGTCATCCAGTGATTTGCTGTATTTCTTTGCATATTGCGTTGCCTCTTTCTGTGTGCCAAGTGTGGTGAAATGAGTGAAAGATGCGTTTGCAAGATTTGAACACTGTAACATGTTTGTACATGTCGTGCACAAACTGATCTTTCCCCTGCAGTTTCACATTCAAGTCATTCAAGTGTGAAAATACATCCACAGCAAACGCAAAATCACAAAGCCAGTTCTGGTCGCTTAGCTCAGGAAATTCGTTAGATTTCTCCACGAACTCCAAAAATGCACTGATCTCCTCTTTCAGGTCCCACACGCGTTGAAACACTTTGCCCAAACTTAACCACCGGACACGAGAGTGGTAAAGTAAGTCCTGATGATCCGCATCAGCCTATAACTGCTGTCCCTCACGTCACTCACAGAAATCTGCATACCATACACACACACACACACACACACACACACACACACACACACTGTATGACTCTCAGCAGTAAGTTGACGTGACAATGAGGGCGCCCGCTCCACTAACTTGACGTGGAAATGAGATTGCGCCCTGGGCGGTCGCCCACATTGCCCATAGCAAAAACCGGCCCTGCACCTCCCTCACTGGGCACAGGCACAGAGGCACTCTACAAAAAGTGGCAGAGCGGCCTCTTGTTCTTGAAGAAGCTCAAATCTTTAAACATCTGTAGTAAGATGTTTTATCAGTCTATGATGGCAAGTGTTTTATTTTATGCTGCTGTCTGCTAGGGAGGAAGTGTTGAATAAAAAAGCAGGCAAGGAGGCTGGATAAGCATGTTAAGAACGCTGGCTCTGTGAGGGATGGACCATCTTAAGTAGGTGGTGATAAACTCTCTCTTCATTGCATGACAGAGATATACAAGATCTTTCTTACCCACAACCATCAGACTGTGTAACTCTTTGATAAATATATGAGCTCACTGACTTAACTTAATTTCCCTTTGTCTTATCTTATCTTATCTTATCTTATCTTATATTATTTTATCTTATCCTCTGGACAATCATTTCAAGTCCTATAAAAGTGTAGACATTTCCCATTGCGCACCTAATGACTCAAAAACATATTAGTCCAGTTACTGGTTAAGATACACATGTATTTTACACACCTATCATTTTTACATTTGAAATCTCTAAATATTTCTTATTAATTTTTAAATGTAAATATTAGCATTTTAGCTCAATAGCTTCCAGGTCATGTGATCAATTGACTCAAAATCAGTGTTGGATCATGTTACTACATTGGCTGCATGAGATACACTTCTTGTTTTTACATTTTAAATCTGTTCATCATTTTTATATGTAAATATTAGCATTTTAGCTCAATAGGTTCCCAATAGCTTTAAACATAATATCTCTGCTTTAAATATCCAACATTTTTATTTAGAAAACAAGAAGACCTGTAGCCTTAACTGTAAAGTCTGCAATACGGGTGCACTTGAAATGTTGGAGTCACGACAGTCTGTCAAATAACTAACTTCACTGCGGTTGTACCTCCACCTACCAATGTAGTAAAGCTCTTGTGAGTCTGTTTGTTCTTAACATTGGCAATAGATACTGCCAGTGACATTTTATCAGAAGAGGCAGGGAAGAAAAGAAGAAGAGGAGAAACGGGCCAAAGATAAAGGTATGCAGATTTCTGTGAGTGACGTGAGGGACAGCAGCTATAGGCTGTGACAAGCTTGGGACACAGAGGTAGGACTCAGATGCAGAGCTGAATAGAAGGCCTTATTAAGCACACCAAAATAAGGGGAATGAACAGAAAGTGCCTCGAACAGGAGGGATGGCTATCAAAAATTACTAAACAAAATACTAATGTCTAGGGGAAAAAACAAAAACCGATGAAAACAGAAAACGCCTCAGAGGAGGGAAGAAAAAAAAACACAAACTGGGAAGAAGTCCAAACTCTAACTATTACTATGAAAATTAAATGGCAAAAAGCCAACACAAAACTCTCGAATCGAGGGCGAAAACGAGATACTACTGGTGGGTCTACTCTAGACGAATGACAAGATACACTCCAAAATAAAACGGGAAGTCACAAAACAAACATGGAGACAGAACAAAAACAAAACTTGACATACCGGTGTCTCTTGCCAATATATTGCTATTAGCCACAGAAGATGACTGTATTTGGTCGTTTTTAGTTTTGCTGAACTAGCAACTATTAGAATTGACATCATGTCATGCAACTAATTTCACCCATAGGCAACCTAGTCTGGTTTGTGTTTGCAGCACAACAAGTGCAAATTCACACCGCCTAAAACTGGTTCAACTGGTTTCCTCTAGACATACACCAGCCCTCCTTCGCTCCACACTCTGTAAGGTTTCTTACACCCTGCCATACCTCCTTCATGTTGTTGAAGAAGAAGTAGGTACACCTGTAGCCGTCTTCTATCGCCGTGTGTACTGTATATTGTAATACGGGTGCACTTGAAATGTTGGAGTGGCTTGGTACGTCTGTCCAATATGCAATATCCAACTTAAAACTAACTTCATTGCGATCAAGAACAACGGCTCCAGGAAGTGTAATACAGAGCAATGCGAGCAACTGAAAGGTAAGTAACCGGAAATAAACCATCATTTATATGCGGTTTATCTTTTCCTTATGCTGTATATAAAGGTCTTTTTAGTGGCCTTAACATAATATAATTTTAAATTATTTTATTACTTCATACACCTGAGTCACCCAGACGCGCGCTCTCTCACCTGCACGCAAATGTTTCGGGTGAAGTTAAATATTTGCTAATATGCAAATTCAAATTAGTGATGGGAATTTCGGCTCTTTTTGGAGAGCCAGTTCTTTTGGCTCTGCATACTATAAGGAGCCGGCTCCTCACATTTTATTAATTGTTTTATTAATTACTATTTATTATTATTTTGTTATTATTGCTGTTATTATTATTTTATATCTTTAAATGTTATTATATTTTATTTCATTTTTGACATTGTAAAGCACTTTGGTCAGTGCATGCGGTGTAAAAATGTGCTATATAAATAAAACGTATTAACTATTTAATTAATTTATCACTCAAATAATGCAATAATGTAATAAATAATACATCTTGTCACCAATCACGTGCAGCTTTCACACAAAAAAAAGTGGAGAAAAAAGTACCAAGTACCAAAATAAGGTCAGGAGGTCAGAGTGTGTTTATAGTGGCAAATAACGAATAAAACCCATCTTATCCGGGGAAATTGACTCTTGGACATGGATTATCGTGATAACAACTACCTAGAATAAAAAACACGTTTGGAGAAACTTTATGGGTGGCAGGTCGGTGTAGAAGATCCTATACCCGCGAAAATGACAGATCAGTCAAAGTGAGCCCCCTTGTGGCTGGCTATAGTGGCTACAGGTCATAAGTCCCGCACCCTTCCTAAAAATGACAGTAAAAACTCAAAGTACTCTTCAAATAAAGTAACATGTAAAGTACAGTAACATGCTCTGTTTCTGGTGTCCGTGTGAATGCAGAGCTGCCAACTCACACGTTTTTGCCTGCCTTCACACACTCTCACGCCACACATCCAATTTCTTACGCCTCCCAAAAAAATCCAATCTGGGCAGAGACACGAGAAGCATTGCATTCACTGGATAAATAAAAAAATTAGACACCTGATCTCGTAATTACAAGACGGCTTCATGGTGCCTTCAAGTGTACCTCCTAAACTCAGAAATCAAATAATAATCTCTTTTCTAAGATACATATGCAGATTTAGAAAATTCATTGAATAAACAAATCAAATTGTTTTCTGAGAACCCCACCTGATTCTTGTTCTACATGTTCCCGGCTACTTCTGGGGTGAATTTCAAGTTCTTTTACTGTACCATTTTCTAATAAAGTGATGCTGAAATCATACACAATGTATGGTGACATATGCAGATTTAGAAAATTCATTTAAAAAACAAATCAAATTGTCTTTTCTCTTTTTTAGATGGGGGGGGGGTTGTTCGCCCAGGGCGCAAATGTAGCCAGAACCGCGGTTTTGGCCATCCCTTACAGAATCTCACTCCAAGGTTTTTTGAAAAGTTGGCAGCTCTGTGAATGAAAACACTAAGTAGTGCTTCCCAAAATGCACTGGGACCGTGTTTGGGACGAATTTCGTACAGTAAGAGTACTAAGTACTACTTACTCAAAAAAAGAGAGAGAGACCTTTGTTTACAGCCAGTTTTGGATTGCTTCAATGCACTTGGATGAGAGGGAATTGCCCTCTGCTGTGATCACGTGATGCAAAAATGTCACAGGTCTTTCTGCAGCTAAATGTTTTAGCAGTTTGACAGTGTCTTTCTCACACTGCTCATGTGTTGGGCTGCAAGCCAAAAAATAGTCTAGAGAGCTGTGCCTTCAGTGAGCTGCACTGGTTCTGTGAGTGACTGCCTCATTATAAATAGTTGGAGCTTCACAGTAACCTTGACAGAGGCACATGAATGTGAGCCCTTGATTATTAAGATCAGAAGAGCTGGGGTAGCGGCAGCCTCTGTTTCAAATAGAAATTTGTGTGATGGAGAAATAAGTGGTACTCCAGTTGGTACCACTTATTTGGCATTCTCCCCCTCCATCTGATCCAATTCATCACCAAGTGGTGATCAGGTAACAAGCCAGACTAAAAATTACTGTTACAGTAACATATTGAAAAAATATACTATTGGTATTGGTAGTCAAACTAAGATATCATATTGAGACTTGTATCAAAACATTTTAAATCATACCGATATTGAGGAACACCATTTTCTTGCAGTTTTTGTAATTTCAGTTTTAAAGCATTAAATCATGTTTGTTTTCTCAAATATGATAGATTGTTAAATTGTCTGTTGTTGTTTGTCTAAGTTATATAAAATTGCTGTTGCCATGTAATAATATGACTTTTCTTTTCTGTGCAGTTTAAATGGAGACATTGAGGAAACGCTATAAATACATCTTGAACTGCATCCTGGCAGCATTGATAGTGCTTCTTATATATGTCTGCTTTGAAGGACAGTCAGGGAACCTGAATTCTTTAGCTTTCAAGAGACCAGCACCAGCACCAGCATCAGCATCATCATCATCATCATCATTATCATCATCATCATCATCATCATCATCATCATCATCATCAACATCATCATCAGTAGTAGCAGCGGAAACAGTAGCAACAGAACAACAATGGGAGGATCCCGGGCCGTATCACGTAGCCTATCCACGAAACTACAAATTCATCATGGAGGACACACCGACATGTAATAGCAAAACTCCTTTCCTGGTCCTGATGGTTCCAGTTGCGCCCAGCAACATAGCAGCTCGGGATGCCATCCGAAAGACATGGGGAAATGAGAAACTGGTTCTAGGTCAGTTGGTGGAGACTCTCTTCATACTGGGCCTACCTGGAGGGGCTGATGCAGAGCAGCAGCAGGAGAGACTCAAACAGGAGAACCTGCAGCACCATGACCTCATCCAGAGTGACTTCCAGGACAGCTACCGCAATCTGACCATCAAGACTATGATGATGCTGGAGTGGCTGGTTGCACATTGTGTCAAGGCTTCCTATATCATGAAGGTTGACTCAGATATTTTTGTGCACGTCTACAATTTGGTTAAACTGTTGCTGAATCCTAACACAGCCAAACAAAACTACATGTCAGGTTTGGTATGGTGGCACAGCCCGGTTTTAAGAAACCCATCTAACAAGTTCTACATGCCAGAAGCGGTGATTGCTGAGCCAGAGTACCCCCCATATCCTCTGGGCATGGCCTATGTTATGTCCTTAGATCTGCCTGGGAAGATCCTTGGAGTCTCCCCTCAGATTAAACCTTTGTACATTGAAGACGTCTACCTGGGACTTTGCCTAACACGCCTGGGCATTTCCCCCATTGACCCTCCTGAAAATACTATGTTTGTAGTCAAGACCACACATCCTCTGAGCGACTGCAGTATTTCAAAAGTGATTGCAGTGACAACAACGAGCATATCACAGATTACGAGCTACTGGAAGAGAAGCAAACAGGCTAAATGCTGAACTTTAGACTTTTTGGTGGTGGGCTCTTTCATATATTTATAATATATGTATGGAAACGAGGTTATGGACATATATTCAGTAAGCACTGAATTAATTGGTACTGAATCTGACAAAATAATCTGAAAATATTTGTGTAATGATAGCTACACCACTTCTATGTTGGCCTCATTGACTGAAGTTTAGGGATGGGAATCGAGAACCAGTTCTTGTTGAGAATCAGTTTATCTAACGATTCTCTTATCGATTCCAGAAAGCACGACAAATTACGCCATGTTACTTATGCATGTGCAGTGCAATTAGTAGTAAACAATGTCACCCACTCGGTTCAAGCGCTCCAAAGTTCGGCTGCATTTTACCAAAACAGATGGCAACAGCTCGACTTGCAATCATTGCAAAGTGGAGATAACAGCGTCGGGAGGGAACACGACGAACATGCAGAAACATTTGCGCACACAACATGCAATATTTTTAAATGAATGTCGTGTTTTTGACACGCTTTGGACTGGAGATGAATCTCAACCTAGCAGCAGCGGCAGCAGCCAGGCTATGACCACCTCTGCGGTTAGTACGGAAGATAAATAACACACTGCCTACCATGTTAGCGCGATGTGCTGCTTTGTAATACATGCTATATCAGTTAACATTAAACAAATGCCTTTGATGATCATGACGAGAGAGAGAGTCTGGCTGGCTCAGACGCTGGCAGCTGTACTAGTACTCGCTCGAGTTCACTACCTCCTCTAGATCAGTGGTTCTCAACTGGTCTGGCTTCGGGACCCACCATCACCCCTAAAGGACAAGCCGTGACCCAAATTGAGTAAAATTTTCAACTTCTCAAATTAATTTAATGAAAAGATGGTGCAGTTTGGTGGGTGTCTATTAACATTACAAGGCTTTATCGCCACCTACTGTGGCGATTGTGAATAGACGGCACTCCGCGGCATAAAAAATCCACTTCAAAATAAAAGCACAGGATTTTGTTCTTAACATTTTTTTCCCAGGCAAAGGCCCGCGACCCACTGAGAACGGGTCCGCGACCCACTTTTGGGTCGCGACCCACCAGTTGATTATCACTGCTCTAGATGATGCTGATCAAACTTTTTGTTCTCCTTTTTTTCCCCAAATGAGAATCGATAAGAGAATCGATAAATAATCGAATCGTTAAGCAGAATCGATAATGGAATCGGAATTGTAAAAATCTTATCAATTCCCATCCCTACTGAAGGTGGGTGTCTTTGAAGACCAAAAGGTCAAGATCTATCATCTTATGAATTTCTTCTGGTTTGGATAGCATTCTTTTCTGTTTTCTTGAGCAAACACTTGACACTTTTCACACTTGGCATCGACACCTATGATCCCTATTTGGAAGCTGCAGCGTTATACTAAAAAGATATACTAATATGCATAATATATTAATATTGGGGCTGGTAATGGTCAGAACTCACTTCCCAATTTTTGCTGACCACAGGCAACAGAGCAAGAAATTAAGTATTCCATTTAAATTGACTGAAAGTTGATGTCGGATACGGTTGTTAGATCTAGTTCTGGATCAATCTATTGAGAGCTCATGATTTAGATCATCGAAATGATCCGCAATTCTAGATTTAGTCTGCGTTCCCAGATTACCGAGTGGTGTCTCAATGAGTACTTTAATTAAACAAATAAGTTTATTAAAGTAGTAATAAAGCTACATTTTAAATAAATTAAAATGAAGCGTATTTGTAATGTTTTCAGGAAACTTTGAAACACCACAAGTAGCACTTGATTGGACTGAAAATGTACTTTTATGTAAAACACAAAATCTAGGTAAGGATTTAAACCCAAAACCACTTTGTTATCAAATGTGCCTTTTGGCCAGCTGAGCTATAAGAACTTCCCGAGTTGTATTGGCACCCAGAGAGATCAGAACATCTCCTGGGTCCTAATAAGAAGAATTAATGTGCTTGTTAGTAGTGTATATGCACTAAATGCACTAAGAAATTACAGGACCTTGAGTTGAAATCTTGGTTCAAGTTAATTTAATTCATATTACACTTCAGAAGTTTGGAGACACTTCAGTTATCTCACATTAAATGACTTTTCTATATTTTTTATTATTACTTACTACATTTTAGGTTCACACTGAAGACATCAAAACTATGAAATAACACATATGGGATTATGTGGTAAACAAAAAGTGGAGTAAGAAGTAAAATATGTTTTATACAGTATTTTATATTTAGATTTGATGACAGCTTTACACACTCTTGACATTATTTTATCATCAGCTTTGAGATAGTGTGGTGGTAGTTCTTATTGAATGGTGTGAGACTGAAATAAAAACTTTTATTTCAATTAAACTTCCTTTGAATAGTTTTATTCTTTGGAAAGGTCAGCAGTCATACAGACTGCATAGGAGTCTGCAGAGTGAAGTGACAAAGAAACGAGAGAAAAGAAAGGAGAGCAGAGTATTTATGGATGTCTAGATGTAGCTAAAAAATTGGTCAAACTGAAGGACTGCAACTTAACTTATTGACAGTGGCAAGAAGATAAGGAAAAAACCTGCAGTGGTCACCTAAAATAACTTTCCAACAGTCTTGAACAAGTTCCTGTACAGTAAATGCATTCCAATTCATTCACTTTCTTTCAGAAGAATAAAATGATTGGAACAAAAAAAAACAACAACAGTTTCCTACCACACTTCTTCTTGTTGGTCTCCCTCACTAGTGGTTTCTTTGCAGCAAATCAACCATAAAGGCCCGATTCACACAGCATCATCTGAACTGTTGATGTTAAGATGTGGACTGGTTATTTCTGAGGCTTTTAACTGTACTTAACTTATCCTCTGCAGCAGATGTAACTCCTGGTTTTCCTTTCCTGGGGGAGGCCTAATGGGGACTGAAGAGGAAATCTCCAGTGATCTGGAAAGAGATTAGCAAGTCAAAAGTCAAAGTGGTTCAGACTCTGACAAAGAGTGCAAGAAATATTATACATTTTAGACAGATCTTGCCCTGCAACTGGCATAACCAGGGGGAAGTTCAGTTAGCTCTCTGAAGTCTTCCCATAATGACTAATCTGACTTTATTTTAGCCATGAAGCTTATCAACAAAAACTTCTCACAGGTTGTTCTCATAAATAGAGATAGAGAACCTTATGAAATAACACATTATTAACACATTACACGTTATTCACAATTGACCCTTGTAATGGGTCACAGCTGCAGGAGAAGAAAAGCTGTAGTCACTGTAGTCACTTTCTCAAAGGAAAATACACAGATTAGAGAAAAATTCAAAACAAGATATAATTAAACATTTAATAATGTAATGGATAATATTCTAATATTATCGCCACAAGAACCAGTTTCATCATGGCATTTTCATGGTGAGTGGCTATTGCTTCTCTTTACTTGACTGAAGCCTCTGTGGACTTGTAGTTGATCCTTTTTTCAGCAGAGGGCAGACTAACATCAAATAAAACAGATCTACAGGCTCAAATTTGAATGGATGGCAATTTTTATGTGCATGCTTTCTGAGTTTCCTTAATCCATAATCTTAAAATGTTTAAATGTTTAAGATTTAGATCGTGCATGAATAATGTGTACATTTGTACTAGCCTACAAATAATAACATCTTTAAAGAATGATCATTTTATGAGTTGTACAAAGTTTGAGTTTGAGTATTTCAGCTGAAGATCTTACAAAATTGATTAATGTTGCTTTAGGAATGGTCAGTCTCATGGCAGTCCTAAGCCCTGTGATGACTTCCAGAGTGGCCAACCTCTTGCCCAGCCCCTTACAGAAAAGGGATAAAAGGGAATAGATAACTATTCCCTGATGAGAGGAACCACTGTGAAGATTTTTGTCTACATGGCACTTTCATTCATCCTCCATCCATCCATCCATCCATCCATCCATCCATCCATCCATCCATCCCCAGTTTCTCCTGGGGGATCCTGGGGTATTCCCAGGCTAGATGGTCTATGGTCTATGCAGTCTCTCCAGCGAGTTCTGGCTCTCTTGGGTCTCTTTCTAGTTGGATGTGCCCAGAATAAATCCAAAGGAAGCACCCAGGTGGCATCCTGATCAGATGTCCAAACCACCTCAACTGGCATGCAAAGGAGCAACGTCTCTACTCCGAACTCCCCCTGGATATCAGAGCTTGTTACGCTGAGCCCGGCCAATCAAGAGCTTTGCCTTCTAGCTAAGGTCCCTCTTCCCCATAACCAATCTGCCAGTCTCACACGACATTTTCCCATCACTTGTGCACGACACCCCTATCTGAACTCCTTGGGGGCATCAACTAGCTCCTAACCTGGAGAAATCATTCCACAGTTTTCCAGCATGGACAGTCATAGGCCTTTTCCAAATCCACAAAACACATGTAGACTAGATACTCCCATTGAAAAGGCGTGTCAGCCAAGACAACCCAACAATGTCCAAAGCCTTCAGCATTTCAGGGCGAATCTCATCCACAGTAGGTGCTTTGCCGCCAAAGAGCGTACCATACAGTGCTGTGGGGAAAAAAAAACAACAAAAATAACAAAATCATGCAGCTCACAGTGACAAAGCACATCCAAAGTCTCATTAAACACATTTGTTTTACACTATACTGGGTTATAAGCAGGGTCTTAACTTAAAAAAGAAAAAGTGACAGTCAGTCACTGGCCTGTGTTCTCAGTCATCTCCAGCTGTCTATGATCTGTTCTCCCGCTGTCAAATAAGGAAGGATCCTGACATTCAAAGGCCCTGCTCTCCCTTTTCCTGCTGACTGCTACAGTCTGTATATATCACACAGATGCTGAAAACCCAAACCCTGGATACACACATCATTTATTATCTAAAGTCAGATAACCTCCTCAGTGGTTGGCATTACATATTGAATCACAGTTGGCACTATCCACTGTGAAAAAGTGTCATGTTACACCTAGAAAATAGTTCAGAGTTTAGTTCCTTGTTTTAGCACAATTCTATCATCAAGAACTGTTATGCAGACGTTCATTCTTATTCCTCTTCCTCTTTCAGACATATAGTATATTTCCTCTTCTGCTTCCTGTCTGTGCCCACCAGACAGTTTATTTAGTTGTGTGTCTGCTGCCTCTGTGTTACCAGGCCCCTTTATTGTCTTTCTATTTCAGGTACAAACAACCCGCACAGAAATTACGCAGACCCTCCAATTTGTACATACATAGAGCCACAGAGGAAATTGCTAATCTTCTTCTCTTCCTTTGATATTCTCAGACATGATTGAGTTGTCGGATTCCTGTATTATTTACTGCATGTGATATCTGTGTGTGTGTGTGTCTGTGTGTGAGGCTTAAGGATGGGATCTTATTTATATTCCTTTGCTTTTCTCACCAGGAAGGCGGAAAGTTTGTAAAACAGGTCTAAATCATAACAAATACACATGTACAGCTATCCATATTTATCACAGAAATACCTTTTTTTACAGAATGTCTTCAAAGAATTTTATCCAAGATAAGATATTAACACAAATAGTTAAGATAGTGGCATATGAAGACAGGTCTATTCTAATCTTAATCTGTCTTTGCCAAATTACCCAAAAATCTCAACTCTTGATCTCAAACATAAAATAAAACAAATGAACTAATACCATCCACCTTCAATACTCTCTAGTTTTACTTGTTTAGACCAGGTGTTGCTGTAATGTACCCTCCACCCCCTGCAGACTGGCTGTCCTCTCTGTCACGCTGAGAAAACATAGAGCACTGCAGGGTCATAAACTTCAGCTGGTCCTGGTTTGGTCACAGGCAGACATATGCGCGCACACACGCACGCACGCACACACACACATATATATATATCACCACCTCAAACATCTATCTTAGATATGCATCCCATCAAATTAAGCATAAGCATACTTATTAATATGATATTCCATGTCTGCCATGTGCTGCAAATAGAGCTTCTCAAATCTTACATACTGGAACTATAACAATGAGAGAAAACCTGTGTTAACTAACTCTATCAATTTTCTTCTCTCTCTCTCTCTCTCTCTCTCTCTCTCTCTCTCTCTGTCTATACCCTGCTCTCACACACACAAGAACAAGCCATTACTGTGAAAGTAAGCCAGACGCAATGGTGATTTAGGGGAGCAGACAGTGGAAGGGTAGAGGCCAAGCTCTGGGTCTCAGACTATCTCTCTCCATTCACCAGCCCATAAATAACACACACATACACACACACACACACACACACACACACACACACACACACACACACACACACACACACACACACACACAGCCTCACAGTGACACAAGGGAAGCTGCAGTTTGAGATGGACGTAGGCTTTCTGCCTGGGTTAGAGGAGATGGGTTCATTTGATGAACAGAGAGAAACAGCAAGAGAGCAGAGAGATGAGAAAAGAAAGACAGGTGTCGGAAGAGTTTGAAATCCAGATGTTCTGCTAGTTCCACTTCTGGGTTTAATACTGAGTCCTGCTGGATCAACTTTCACGAAAAGATAGGACTGAGACACATGTTGTGGAGAAAAATCATAGAAGAATATATTTTAGTATTTCAAGTGCTAAAACTTTTGTGAAACTCTGATTATAATGTTGTGACTGTCAGCGGTGTAATGTAATGAGTAAAGCACAAATTTGAGGCACTTATATTTTCTTTTTATACTACTTTGTTCTGCTGCTGTTGTTAATATAGTACTTTTTACTTCACTACAATTATTTGACAGTTTTATTTACTTTACGAATCAAGACTTTTACACAAATAATGTACAAAGAGGATGCAAAACATGCTGCTTTGTTATATTTGTAGATTGACGGAAAATACATAAACATTTTTTTAAATCACAGCAGCTTTTACATTCATACACAAATAATAAAAAGGTAATCGAGTTTTTCTCAAAGTAGGGGCTGCCAGAAACTGTGGCTCTTTGCTGCATGTCGTCCCCCTCTCTCATTCCTCACTTTCCCAACACTCTTTAGCTATCTTTGCCAAATAAAGCTTGGAAAGTCCAAATAAAATCTTTTAAAATGAAAAGATAAAAAATAAAATCAAATGTGCATTATTATTATCTATAAAATAAAATCACATAAACTATCAGCTATGATCTGAAAATAGCTCTGTGCCTTCCATCAGGGTGTTCTGCATAGCATAGCATAGCATATTATAGTATATACTATAGTAAAAACTGTCTGGGCTTTGATCTGAAGCCATAAGCTAATGCTTTTGGCAGTACCTTAGCGTGGAAAAGTTAGGACTTTTACTTTTAATTTTTTAAGTACATAATTCTTTTCATTATCAACTATTTTGTTGCTCCACTGGCCATGAGTCTAACTAGTAAAATATGTTCCTATAGGTGTAACAAGATTCTTTCATGGATTCTTTTCAACCTTCCTTGATCCAAAAATAGTCGCTTGAGCAGCCTCATCAAATGTTTTCCTTCCACTCATTGATGTTCATGAACACTGCTGATTTTCTTCTCTTTACATTTTGCCAAATTCCTCCTAACCACAAGGACCCCTGCCATTCAGGTTCTCACGATCCCTGTCGGAGAGTCACTCTGGAGGCTGTGAGAACCACCAGCAGCCCTGGCTGCTGGAGACCTCATGCCGTGGTCCGTTCCCCCGACGCACACTCACAGACACAAACAAAAAGACACACAAACATGTCACAAGTCAACGTATGTTGTATATACACAGAACAAAACAAGCGGACATAATGGAGCACGTGGACTCTTCGGCCAGCTTTCTCTCTATCCTCCTCTATCCTCTCTTAAAACAAACACAGCTGTTGAAGCTGCTCTGCTATGGATGCTAACATCAGATTTGAATGTGCTTTGAATTATAGTTATGATGTCTTTACAGAAGCAACAATGAAGTAGTAATTCAGGAGTAATATTTGTAGCCGTAAGAGTAACATACCAGCAGTAGAGGTAGTAGTGGTAGTATGGATTTACATTTGTGTCGACCCACTCTTCCCCATTGTGTAGTTAACATTTTTTAATGGGTTCCTCCTCAGCTCCAGCATAGCTACTGCAGCTACAGTACGTGCGAACTATGTTGTAGCCTCTTAACACAAGACTATAAATGTGGCTACTTGTGCTGCACTTTTATTTTAAAGTCTGGATCTTTGTTTTACAACCTCTGAGACTGAATGTTGGTTTCTCTCATGCACCACAACCTCCAACCATTTATTTTTTTATTAATACATAAAGCAAACACACCACTGTATAGGTGCATGGCTTCTGAAGTCAATGCATCTCACTAATGCAACACTATGACTACAAGCCACATTTATTAAATGTAATATTTGTAACAAGCTTTTGAGTGCTCATTGCTGAAAAAACACATCTGTTTTTTACGTTTTATGTCTTGGTTTTGCAAATAAAAGGAAAAATCTAAATAAAAGAGCAGACAACATAACAAATGCTTCCACACAGGGCACAAGGGGTCATGAATGGTTTGGTGAGTATGAAAATTATGTGAATCACGTTATAAACTTCACAGTAAACCCAGCTGAACACCACACGCTCTCCGCCTCCATCATCTAAACATCGAAGGAATGAAGAAACATCTTTTGCAGAAGGGAGCAGAAACATCCGACTGTCTACTGCAGTACACTTTCACAGACTGAGAATTCAGCGTTAAAGCCACTGTGGCTCCTTGTGGTGACCCAACACCTTACTTGATGTTGAATTTTTCTTTAATTTGTTACCCACTTATAATTATAATGTACTATATGTAATGTACAGTTTAGCTGCAGCTAATTACATGTTTGTTTGTTTCTTTTTAAGATAATTGTTACTATAGATGGGTTTAATAGAATTCAACCACACCTGTTACCACACAGGCTATCAGCTGTAACTTTTTAAGGGTGTGGTAAAAATATTTCACAAGTATGGCCTGGAACTTGTGCTCTTGACATATGTGGTATTTTAATGCAACTATTACTCTAAAGCTAACATCAGAAATACACAGATTGATTTTTGTCATGCTGCGCGACACCCTCGACTGTCCTTATGATATTATTCTGTCCTGTTTTGGAGCACTGTGTTTCTGCCACTGCAGTTTTTTTTAGAGCTTTTAATACTTTTTCAATGGCGTCCATCCTCACAAAACGTCTCACCACAGCTCATTAGCAGCGCTGATGACTTTGAGCAGAAACTGCTGTGAGAAACGTCATTAACATCTGTTTGTGGTCCACGCTGCGAGGTTGAAGGCCATGTGAAAACAAAACAACAACACTGACGACAACAACTGCAGAGTCTGAAGCGTTGACCAAACGTGAGTTCCCATGGCTGTGTCAGCCCCACTCGCTCCACCCTCTGTCACCCCCCCTCCCCTGCTGTTTTTCTTCCTCCCTTCTTCCCACTCGATAGTCCATCAATAATCTCACCTTCTCTTCCTTTTTCTTAAACATTTTTCTCTGCCACCCTCTTTGCTTTCTTTCTTGTTCCCTCACTCCCTTTGCTTCCTCACATTTTTTCTCACCCTCCGTCCGTATTTCTATTATCTCTTCTCTGTCCTCACTCCCTCTGCCTCTTTTCTTTCTTGCTTCTCCTCCCCCACTTTCACTTTCTTCTCTCAAAGCATCAACACTCTCTTCTCAGTCAGAGATAAAAAAAAAAAAGGTTTACAACATACTGGAATACAATAATTTTGCATTTTGTTGCATTTATATCTCCTAGCTGTCTGTTCTACTCTTTACTTTTGCACATATAAAGTCCTCCAGATGGCACCTGTTCACAGAAAAATAGTAAGAGTGCACCTTTGTTTTTTAGAAAATCACATGAACATGAGAATACTTTAAATGCTGGGTTTGTGGTTCAATCCTCCCACATACACATCAAAGTTTCCTTGAACAAGACAGCACCTTTAATGGTAGCTTCTCTGTCATCACGTGTGAGTGTGTGCAGATGAGGCAAATTATAAAGTTCATATTTGAGAGTTTTAGAATGGGACACAATACTGATGTAAAGGTAATCAAGAGTGTAAAAAGTAAAACAAATCCCACTTTTATGGAGTCAACTCTAATGCACTTCTAAGATAAATTAAATGTATTGGCTGATTTGCAATGACCTGAAATACTCCTTAGGTCATATTACTGGAGAACTGCCACTCCCATAATGCACTGCAGACACAGATTACCACTCTGCCTGTGCCCTCTCTGGTGTGGTGTATGTTTTCCTGCATCGTTATGTGTATTTGTGTGTGTGTGTGTGTGTGTGTGTGTGTGTGTGTGTGTGTTGTTGCAACAGGGTACAGGTGGCAACTTCATCATCAGAAGTTCTATTAATATACCAGAGTCTGAGAGAGAGAGAGAGAGAGAGTGATGAAAGATGACACAGCGATATGGAAAAAGAAAACAGTGCATTAAAGAGGAAAGAGAGACTATATCATTATAATAAGACCAACTGCTTCAGCAAAGGCAGAGAGAGGCAGACACAAAGAGCAGTTAAGGGACAGAGAAACATGAATAAAAAAAGACATGGGCGCTGTTCTCGTCTTCTTTTAGTGTTTCTGGCTCAGGACCAAGCAGCAAGTCTGACTGACTCCCCTGGGGAGAGTAACACCAGGCTTGAATTCCTTTGTGTTATTTCATGTTTTCCTCTTTGCTGTAGAGACTTCTCTGAAACACAGACTGTGTACCTACACATGTGGGTTGGTGGGCCAATGTCTGCAATGCTGTAAAACACACTATATAAGCAGCTAAGTGTATGCAGACAGGCTTGCATGCAAACGCTTAAAGATATATAAGCATGCACCCTGAAGTACACTAGAAAAGTTTAACACTTCCTCTGTTTTCCTGTCTTGTTTACATTCATGTACAGCAACAAGTTGAGGAGTCTGGGGGTTTGGGGGGTTTGGGCTGGACTTTAGAAGAAAACTGAGGGTCTTACATTGTCAAAAGTCATTTCCGCTGTGTTGGGGAGGTCTGTGAAGGGTCAAGCCTTCCCCAGCCTCGGCTGTGTGAATCACATAAACACTCAGACTGAAACACTCCCACTTCGTACCCGACTGCAGCCCTCCTCTGGTGCTTGCGCTGCAGGAGCCACACTTAGTCTTTTACACGCCACTTTGTACTGTACAAATAGTTTTAGCATGGAAATGTTGTTGTATGTCTTGAATATTCACTCACAGGATTTTGGACACTTTATGGATGAAGAAGTGGATGGAAAAGACCAGGTACAACCAACTTTCACCACCTAAAAACAAAATCCAATTTCCATTTGGTAAATTACCTCCATCATCCCAGTTCATTAGGCGTGTTTTCTGTCAAATATTCACAAGGGTTAATTTTTCCCAGACTTCACAAAACTTAATCCATAGCCACAGAAGCCATTACACAGCTGCTTTCACAGTCTGAGTAGCACTCCCCATGATGAGTAAACTGACTTTTATGTGTGAAATTGATAGAGTGCGCCTTTGAATGTCCAGTTTTATTGAGCTGGAGTGCCATTTTAAAGGTTAATATAAAAATAATATACAATGTCTATAACTATGTTTTCATAGTGTGTTATGAACTGAAAATGAGAATATTTACATTTTTGTTATTTTATAAGGAGCCTAGAAATAGTACCATACAATGTGATTTTAGTGTCCTTAACAGTAGCTCCACTGTTGAAAGTGCTCTATTCCTAAATACATTATATTTGATGCTATTTGATAAAACACACAAACTCTTTTCTGAAACTTTTTGGAGCATCCAGCTCTTCTTCCTCAAAATTTAAATTTCTGTATCAGGTGTTAAGAAGGTTAAAAGTCTACAGCTTTGCTACTGAATCCATTAGGCTGAACTTAGGCATGGTGCTAACACGCTAATGTTAAGCAACTATAATATTTACCATGTTCACCATCTAACAGTAGTTAAGCATGTTAGGACTTGTTAAAGTACAGCTGAGGCTGATAGGTAAATCATTATTTGATCAAAAGCAAAAAAAATGGAGATACTTTGGCCTGATGGTGGCGCTAGAGAAAAAAATTCAATAGTTGGATTTCAGTCTGGATGGTGAACTGGCTGACCGACATTGGCATCTCAAAAAGCCCACGCTGATTTCAGTTTAATGCTTTTTAAAAAAAAACAACAAAACACCAACCACCTATTTAATTTCTTTATTATTTATCTGACTTCAGTGTAAGGTTTGGTACACTGAAAACATTGATTAACAAACAATGAAACCCTGAATCTTCCTTTGAATGGTCAATCATCAATTTACAGTATTGATTTCTTCCCATGAGAAAATCCTGCAGTTAGTGTTTCATTGTATAGCAGCAGATCAAACACGAGGTTGTCGTGTTTGTTTTTCTCGCACTCCTCTCAAAATCTGTTCCTCTTTCTCAACCTTGCAAGTACACTCATGCAAACACACACACACACACACGCAGGCCCACATAACAAACACACAACACACAAAGCAGCTCTTCAATGGGACTGACCTCATAGTTCAGCTGGCCTTGTTAAGGGGTTAAGGTCACTGACAGTAGACATGAAGACTGGGGATTAAATAATCATCCAATAACAAACCTACATTCCCTGATTTTGTTATAGTGTGCCCTTGGAGCTAACTGTCAGTCAGTTGTTCAATTCAGCTCAAGAGAAGTTTTCTAAGGACACTAGTACTGTACTTTTTATAGTATTATTTACAGACCCAACAATTATCTTCTCCTTTTCAGTAACGCACATATATGATGGCATCTCCACTGTAAACCTGCTACAGTGAAAGTGAACGTAAACCACACAAAGACTGTACAAATAGTCTAAGGTAGTTGTCTACGGGCAGGGGTGCAGATCCAATGTCAGGATTGGGGGTGGGGGGGTAAACAAGAAAGGTATTGTGCTTGCCTTTCTTGTTTATTTGTCCTAAACTGCCAACAGCATGTATCACTGCTTACTTAACTGTTAATCAGAATTTTAAGGGTCTTGGGCACGTAATGTCTACTCTACACGTAATGTTCTTATCTTTCGACCCTCCCAGGTCCCCAATTCTTCTCACCATCTTTCTTTTCTCGCAGTGGATGGGACTACTTTATGCATGATTAATTGATATGGATGAATATCAAAATATGAAGCCCTAACAAAGTTGTGTAAACTAACTGATCATGTTTTTACAATGTTATGCTGGTAAACAGTTAAAAACACACTGTGAAGTGTGAAGTGAAAACAGAAACTGCAGTTCCTTAAACGACCACTTGAGGCTGGCTTCAGAACGTCACAGTAGAAATAAACATGTTTACAGCCTGGTACAAAAAAACTGTACTGTGGCTGAAATTTCATAATTCAACCATTCAAATGAAATGAAGGCTTAAAGTTATGCATAATTAAGAGTGTGGCCACTTTTACTGACAGCTGGGTGCTGTTACAGGTGGTTTGTTTGAGCAATCAGGCTTCAGTTTTCCTGTTGCCCATTTTTATATCAGCCGGGAGGCGGCAGAGGCACGACTGCCAAGGTGGCCGGAGCACGAGCTTCAGCTCTTCAGAAACCTGTGGATGACATTGTATATATATATATATATATATATACATACATACATTTTTATTTATACTCTCTAAGATGTACTTCCTGTAAAAACACAATAAATCAAAATTTCAAACCGCTGTCAGTCCAGACTCAAACTATTAAAAGTACCAAATGTACTAATATTGTTTTAACTGACTTGGTTTGTTGATTTGATTCCTCAAACTGCAATCCAGATAAAATATAAAGAAAAATAATTTGCTTTGTTCTTCTGGGTTCATGTCCAGTTTAATGCTTTTTTAAAAACAGTTCTAGTAGACAATAATATTTTTCCCTACGAAATTAGACACACCACCTCCTGGCTAGCTGTGAGCTTGTTGCTTTGCTTTGTGTTTTTATTGTGTGTGAGTCATGTAGATGGAAACGGACAGTGGTCATGCATGTTCTGACTTGTCTGACTGACCCACTCGTTTTAGACTCTCAGATGTCTCAGAGTGTTTATGTGTGTGTGTGTGTAGACGTCTCTCTCTCTCTCTCTCTCTCTCTCACACACACACACACACACACACACACACACACACACACACACACACACACTTCAATACTATGTATTTACAGATGTGTGTTTTTTCTCTTTTAGTAGATCATTAATGTCTCTGTGTGTGTATGTGTGTGTGGTTACGTCTTCACTATCAGTGATGCTGTTAAACTCATTTTGCCAGGCTGAGGGCTGGTGAAAACGATCAGAGTTTCAGGTTTCAGCACAGCCCTGTCCACAGTTCATTTACAGCTTAGGTGAAGTATTTGGTTTGTGGTGCACCTGCAGTAACTTTCCCAAGACTGTGTATAAATACACAAGCTTAAAATGGAAGTGCAAACTCGGAGATAGAACTGTAAATAAAAAGAAACATAATGGGTTGGTGAACTTTTGTGACAAAGTTGACATGGGCATTTTCTTAAAGGTACAGGGTGTAAGATTTAGTGACATCTAATGGTGAGATTGCAGATTGCAATCAACTCAACGATCCCCTGCTTACCCTTCTTATTCCAAGTGCACAGGAGAAGCTGTGGTGGCCTTAATATGCCAAAAGATGTTGTAATATTTGTACCGGTAGTTTAGATATTTTATAAAACTATAGGTCATAGAGAATGTCATTGTTACTTGTGCCTCATTGTGTTGGTGTATTTGTTGACTTTAGCTAGCTGTTCTGATGCGTTGTTGATTGTGTATGGCTCGTGAGTTAAAACTGTTAAGACATATAGACATATTTTTTTGAACAACTACCAATGAGCGTCATCTCAACAAGCCTTTACAACACTGACACTTAGCTTTTTAGTACTTTATTATATCATGGCTATATCGCTGTCTTCGCAACAGATTTAGTTAATTTCGAATCTACAGAAGAATTCAATTTTATACTTTTAATCAGTCAAAAAGGTTTTTGCTTTATTGGATTCATTGTGGCTATCTACCAGTAAGGACTTGTAAGCATTTGAAGAGTAAATTAGACACAGATGGCTCTCAGTTTTTGTAATTGACCTTTCTTGGTGTTCATATTGGTTAGGAATGAAGAAAAACGAAGCTTCATTTGTCTCTGCTCAGGTTTCCAAGTGTAATTGGACTACTGGCTTTCAGACCTCAACATCCGTCTCTTTATACCCATAAACCCTTGTGTTATAGGTCATTTCCTGCTGTTGATTAGAGATTCCCACTCTTAACAAATCTCTCTACAGTGAGCTTGAGGGGAGACAGAATTGTATTTTCAGGCATCTTTCATCTGCTACCACATGGGTTGAAATGCAGCGCTCTCACCTGGCAAAATAAACCAAACTTCAACCTGCTCTAATCAACATTTTCATTGTCTTGTTTTTATGGCCCACAACTTTACTATTTTGGTTCACTTCTCGACTGTCATGAGCATGGTTTTCAGATGCAGCAGGCAAAAAAAAGCTCTGATAAACCCACTATATCCTACTAGACCAGCACTAAACAACAACAACAAAAAACAAAATTGGTGGTGAACATTTAGCTGCTAAAGTGTCAGATATTTCCCTCAGGAGTTGGTGGAGTCCAAACCAGAGGGTTAAACTTGTATTCACCAGAAACACAACTCTAAATAAACGTGAATGTTGTTCTGTGTCGGTTGGCTGTGTGTAATTATCAGATGATCAGTAGTTCGATCCCTGGCTCCTTCATTCTGCATGTCGAAGTGTCCTTGGGCAAGATACTGAACCCCAAATTGATATTGAAGGCTGTGAGTGTGCCATCAGTGTGTGAATGTGTATGATTAGCTCCCAAACTGATGCACAGTTAGCACCTTGAATGGCAAGGAAATAAGATGTAGTGTAAAAGGTGCTATATAAGTACAGTCCATTTATGGATTTATTAATTTATCCATTTATTTATTCATGTCAGTGTTTCTTAAGAGTAGCTCCAGAACTTTGATAAACTGCTGCAAAATAAAGGTGTCAACACTTCCAAAGTGTCCTTGAATACAACACACTGAATCCCTGAATCAATGCAAAATCATACAAAACTGTTACACAGCCACAATTAAATAGACAAATAAAGCTGTATAGGGGAGATGGGAAGATTGCAAATTAATAGTAGCAGTAATATGCCTTGTAATAATGTCTTAATTAAATTAAGCAACATAAATTCAATTCAGTTCATTATGGAAGTAATATGAGTAGATAAGACATGTTACAATAGTAATAACAGTAGTGAAATAATTGTAGCTCCTGGCAGGAGGCTGCAGTCCATCTGGGCCAAGCCCTCAACACACAAAACCTACAAAAACATTTTTCCCATCTGCTGCTGGCCTTATCATCAATGTCCCGAGCCCACTCTCACCGTCCACCCCAGTCCCTGCATGTCACACTGGCATTGTATCCACAAACCCTATGCGTTACATTAATGCTCAGCCTATATTTACCATCTTTTGGACTTCCTTGTTTTGTTAAATACCTGCACATTTAAAATATTCTGCACTTTAAAACACATTGTGTATATATATTTGTATTGTTTATATTTTTTTTAACACCTGATTTCTTCCTTATAGATTTACTTTATGTTGAATATGCACCAATTACGCCAAGTGAAAACCTGCTTGGAAATAAATCTGACTTTGGTTCTAAATGGGTAAGTCATAAAAGTATTTTGAAGTGCAGTCTGAAGATCTCAGTGGCTTTACATCAGTGCAAAAGTTTGTGTAATTTACAGACGTCTATGTCAAATATACCATCGTTCTCCTGCTGTAAATACATTTTGCAGGTGCAGTGCGCCTCGGGGACGCGCACCACCGCGCGCTCCGGCTTCACACGTTACCTCCCACTTCCATCAGCTTGTTTAAGCGCACACCTCCTTCACTTCAATGATTGTTGAAAAGTCTGTACGCCTCTGTCTGCTGCTCTGGCGGACTCGGCTCTTCAACCCTGACAGACTGAGCGGAGCAGAGTGCGCTGCAGTGATCTACCTTTTTGGTTTGAACTTCGTGTGGACGCAAACTCTACCGCGTAACAAGAAGTGTTTTTGAACAGTTTTTTTGAGGGGGGGCTTTGCACAAGAGAGACACGCTCACAAAGTGGATAAAAAGTTTGGGTAGAAGCTGCTTGAGCGCATTCCAGCGGACTTTGGATTACTTTACTAAGGTACGTTTCTCCTACGCTTCTCTTATAGTGACTTTAACTGTGATTTTTTTAAACTTGCAGTTAAATTCAGAAGTGCCTGTTTGTGCGTCATGCATTATATCAGAGAAACCCTCCCTCTGTTTGAAGTCTTTTAGATGCTGCGTTATGGATTTAAACCACACAGTAAATCGGTTACTCTGTTAACTTTGACACTCTGAGAGGCTCTGATAATTGATCCAGCCTCAGTTTCGTTTAGTGTCTTTACTCAGCCTGCTTCACATGTGAAAGCCTCCCTTGTGGCCGATGACTTTGTCAGCATATCCTCGCATTCCTCTCCCGGCGCATGGGTCACTATCTCGGGTCAGAATCTGCCGACCAGACGCGCTCAGAGAGACGCACGGACAGAGGAGACACTGAAAGTAGTGTTTTCCTACAGAGATACGTGGAAACAGGATTAGCTCAAGCCGTGTTTGTGTCGAATGTGTCGGATTAGAGGTCGTTATCTGCCCCTGCGTGGTTTCTCTCACTTCTGACTGTTTGTTTTCACCTCAGATGGGAAACTTTAATCTCTGTGATTGGCTGCTGATCCCCAGAGACAAATCAAAGATATTCCCCATGGGGACACATAGGTTGTGTGTGAGTTTAATGTGGTGACTTATATAGTGTAGTGTACACACTATGTGCATTTAGATGATGTATTTATGCACAAAATGTTATTTATTGTAACTGAAAGATGATGTTCAACTCTATATAGAGAACTCTAACAAACAGTGATGAACCAATTGACAGAAAATCAAGTGACATCTGTTTTGCAAATATTAAACGATCTTTGTTTTTTGGACTGTCGATCACACAAAAATATTTTTTTTTATTGTTTTCTGTCAAAAAATAATCATAAAGTAAATCTGCAATTAAAATAATAGTTCCCTTAGGAACCTACAATGTAGTGCAGCAATTACTTACCTATTCACTTATTATACAATCAAAAGGATTAGATTCTGATTAATGCAATTTTGCCAAATTAGGTATTTAAAGTTTGAATCAAGAATGAAATGCTAAACATTTTTACTTTGTCAAATGCAAGGAATTTTGTGTTTCTGGTTTTGGACTGTTGGTCGGATAAAACAAGGGAACTGAAGGTTTGGAAATTTTCCTGATGGGGACTAGTCACAGTTTTTCGACATTTTAAGGAATGAAAAAATCATTGATGATTCATCATTAATGAAAAAAGAAAATGGTGTGGGATGTGCATGTGCAGTCCTTGTTTGTCTTCACAGTGGCGAATTGGGTAATTACAGAAAATCAAATCATCTTTCAAATCAAATTACGTAGAAAAGAAGATATAAACACATCTAAGTGACCTTTATTCATGTCTAGACTCAGTGTAAACATGCAGTTTGTGTGAAACATTGGTAATGCATGAGCAATCTGTTATATGAGAGTTTGTAAAGCATGGCTGAGCTGTTCAGAGAAATCTAATAAATCTAGACTATGCGCTCCTGTCTTTGCCTTACATTGCAACTTGCCTTCACTGTCTGTGGACTACATGAGGAGTTTCAGTACAATAACAACTCTCCAAGTTAATATTGGTTGGTGAGCAGGCAGAAAAACAAACCCAGCGTGGAGTATGAGTATGGGAAAAGTAAAGAAAGGTGGAGCGAGAGGGATGGACTGAGGTACGTACGGGAGAGAGCGAGAGCAAAGCAAACATTCCTGACTTGGTGTCTCAGCAATTTAATTAAGGTTTTTGTGAGATGCTGCATCAAGCACCTTGAGGTGAAGGCTTAACCCCCCGCACCCTCTGTTTCCAGCTTGGACTAATCCCAAGGGTCAGCTAATAACTGTTCGGGTCATGCCACCATGACAACTAAATAGAGGCAAACCTGAAGGAAAGCTCTCCAATCAGGGAGTTAATAACCCCATGAAGGAAGTTAAGAGGTACAAGGTGAAGAGGATGGAGCTGTGGATTGTGTAGTGTGTGTGTTTGTCTGTGTTGATGAGATTTCAGTTGTTATCAGCCACCTCAATTTAAAGCCCCTCCTCTTACTGGGGTTTAAGTGTGCCCTGTGGTGCTCTGATGTTACACACACACACACACACACACACACACACACACACACACACACACACACACCCTCCCTTCGGGTCAGATTTCGGTCACTGTACCACTGGTTGGGTAGTTTTTTTTATAGAGAAATAAAGTCACTGACACAACTTCCTGGCTGGTTCTTATTTCTTTCTTCACTTATAACTGAATTCCTGCTCTTTGCTCTTTTAAATTTGCACTACTTCTAAAGTACCAATCTGTTCTCTCTTTTTCCCTCCTGTTTTTGTCTTGACCGTCATGACTTTCCTGTTCTCCACATCCACTGTGTTTGACACATGTGCAGATGTGACATTTTTACCACCGCAGAGAGGCTTGTTTCCAGCCTCACCCTTCTCCTCTCTTGCTCTAGTTTCTGTTCAATCTGTTTTCCATCTTGATTTTTCTGCCGTTCGTCTAATATTTTCTCTTTTATGTGGAACAGAGTGTCACAATCATTTTCACTCAAATCCTTATGATACCCAACACCATCACTAGAAACAACACTGATATTGAAGCTGGGATTAGATTCAATGACATTGATTCTTTTAACAGCCAGTGTTTTAAAAAACATTTCCTTATAGAGTATGCTCATGGGAAAGATCATAGAGATGGAAAGGGTATGATTATGGTGAGGAAACACACGGGTGATGTTAGGGAAAGATCACACTTTCAGTGTTGGATAAAAGGACTTGAAATCCAGGCTCCGAAAATGTAAGTCAGACACGCTAAATGCACATCAACCACTCTGACCTCTACATCCCTACTTTGTGCTTTGCTAAAGGGCACATTACATCCTGCACTGGCATTGGATTGTTTTCTAGAGAATCCCCCAATATGAAAACAATTCCTAAGGACACTGGGTGATATTCAGGTCTTTATCATCTTTTCCCCCCTGTGTTTCTGTCCAAATGTTGCTCAGCAATCGGCTATTCTGTGATTATTGTGAAGCAAATGGAATAACATCATGTAATCAAAAGCAATACTTCACTCTAACTAAATAATATACAGAATTAATAAGATTCTTGATGCTTTGTTTTTTGGGGGCATTTCAGGGAACGAGAGGCATGTAGCTGTGGTGAAATGTCAATACTTCATCTACACCGTCAGGAATTAGACAAGAACGAAATGCAGAAGCAGACTCAAGACACTATGTGCCGAACTATGTCTTACTTTGGCACCAGTTATAATAGCAATAATGACACTATAGAAGACAGCAAAACAAGCCGCTAGAATGGGTGAACCAAAGCTAATTGAAAGTGGTCATAAAGTTAAGATATAATATAACAAATGGCATAAAATGTCAACCAGAAAAACTACAGACTTGAAAACGTCTTTTTATTTCTGGTGTGCCCATTATTGGGTTGTTAAGCACATAAGAATAAGAGGGTAGAAATCTTGATCTCCCCCTCCTCTTACAGTTGTGCAGATGTATAGGTGGGGTGGGCCGAGCTGCTCGTCAGCTCATTTGGGAGTGTTTAAGAAAGCGGGGACCACGCAGATGGAGCGGACGTCCAGCATCAAGCCTCCGACTGCTGATAAATCATTCTGCTCAGTTCAGTCATTATGCTGCTCAGGGCTGATTTCCTCCTCATGAACAGGCCTACCTGGAACTCTGCCACCATACTGAAACCATTTACAGTAACAAGCTGTTTTGATAACATGCTGACGATGGTTCGCTTCCCCTGTTGCTCCATTTTAGCTCAAGCATTTGGCAACTGCTTATTTCAAATTATACTGTACCAACTAACCTTGTTTACTACGATGACTTTTATAATCTCCTGATGAGTGAAAAAATGCCAAAGACACCAATGTGATGGTGATGTTTGCATGTTTTGTCCAACCAACAGTCCATAACCCAAAGACAGTCAGTTATAGAGTATGTTTCACTGATTGTTTTTAAATAATTGAATTTCAACGTATTTATAGGCCACTTACTGTACATATTTGTCAAACCCTGCAGTTTAAGTTACAGGAGTATGGAGTTTTTGTTGTACCCTATACACCCAAATCTTGCCTAAAGCAACTTTTTCATGAACTTGTAGAGTATTCTGTTCTTCAAATGATGGCAGTTATTGCTGACATTCTGCTAAATTTGGTTTCTGTTTTCAGGAACATAAAAAGACTCAGATTACATCTTTACAAGGCTCCTTGACACCAGAGGAATTCTAGACTCAAACCTACAACAGGCTGAGACTTAACATGCTCACCAGAGGGGAACCTCTCCTTTCCTAGAACTCAACCCCCTGCCTTCACCCCTTCACCCCCAGGGAGGGTTTAGGGGTTGCTACTTTTTTACTAACCCACGAAGCGTGTCTCTAAGTACCCCGCCCCCCAATCCACGCAGTGTGTTGTATAAACACGGTGGTCTAGTAGGAAGGTAAAGAGCGTGACACATATAGACTCCTCGTAACATTCCTCTGTGGTACCAGGAGGCACCAGGACAGAAAGATGCCTCCAATGGCAGTTCTGTGGTCAGATTACTGTATGCAGAAATACCAGGTTTAGATTATGAGAATGATTAACCTTTTGATAACCTGGTATCAGTGGTTTGTCCCTCAGTTTATATCCCTTAATAAAGTGTTAAAAGAAGAATATATATCGTGTGCAGAATATATATTTAGAGCAGTTGTGGTATGTTGGTTTTTATCATAAACACATGCTGCGGTGTGATCACTATAGGTGCCAGCTACAGAGCAGCCAATCAGAAAAGAAAAGCAATACTTGATGCAAAGTATTGCAAAAACTTTTTAACCAAATTTAGACACAATATTAATTTTATTTTTTTTTCTCTGCAAAATGCAGAAAGAAACTGATAGGGCACCAAGTAAGAGGAAATCTGCACATATATATATATATATATATATATATATATATATATATATAATATCATTTTACAATTGTGCAATGACTAAAATCTTAATGAATTAATTTGATAATGTCCAGGCATAGTTTCAGGAGTTTAACAAAGAAGACTTTGAGAATCTTTGGATTAAGTCAGACACTTTTTTTTATTTTTTTTTTATTTTGTTAGTTTGGAGAAACCTGCATTGATTGTGTCTAAGATCTGAAAATCCAACACATTATACCATAAAGAATTAAAAACATATTAAAAAAAAATTCTGAATCTGAAAATGAATTACATACTTGTAAACAAAACATTTCGTGCTGTGTGAAAACCCAGAGAAGCGGGGAGTGTATATAAAGAAAGCTTTTATATTCTGACTCGACACCTAATCTGTCTGAAGTCTTTAAGATAACACATCTCTCCGCCTCCATCAGCAACAGCAGCCACACCACTACCTGAGGGCGAGTGGAGGTGCCTTAGTGTGAGTTGGTGCGGGGGGTGGTGTTAGATTAGGAAAACCCCATCCTACAGCCCCCTTTTTCTGAGCCTCTCTATTTTTCCTGAGGGCACATAGTCTGGTTGTAGACACACACACACACACACTCTTTCATTCCTATTCAACAGCCCTCACACACACACACACACACACACACACACACACACACACACACACAGACACACACACAGGCTAAAGTAGACAGTGGCCTGGGGGGTTGCAGGGCCTCACAAAGCACTTCAAAGGGTGGAGGTCTGGATCTATGATGGTCTGAACAACTTGAAGGCACAACAGGTGAAGAGAGAAGCCGTTTGACAAACAGAAGTTAGCTGACAGTGTTGGTTACCGTGGACGTGTGCGCTGAAGTCTACGCTCGTGTGTAGCATGCCGTGTGAAAGATTATTGAGCCACATTGCTTCAGGCGTTAAGTTTAGGGGAATGTGTTTTGTGCTTATGTGTGTCTTTGTACATTCAAGTGCATGTGTAGTAGTATTATGTTCTGTTTACTCTCCTTTTGTTGTACAGTTGACATCCAAAAGTCTGCGTTTGCCAGTTTAACTTTAATTTAGATCCTAGAGTAATCCTTTATTATTTTACCTACCTGCCTGGGTGGAAAATAGTAATTTGCTAAAACTAATTACATCTCTCCTTGTTGTATATGCATTGAACATGGACATGATTAAAACGGGTAGATTGTAGATTTCTAGTACATATGTAACTATTAAGAAAGTGTTAAATTACCAGATTTTAACATTAAACCCATTAAAACACATCAACACAACCAAACTTGTCTTGTCTAGACATCATTTGACCTGGAAATCAATCAGTGCTTACTTGAAATATGTAAATACTCGAGTGTATTATAGAGAAAAATGATATGATTAGTTTGGCTGATTTTGAGAAGAGGGTAATGAGCAAAAAATGTATCACACTGAGCACAACTATGGAAAGATTGGGCAATGAACTGACCCAGAGGAGAAATATTAGGTTTATATGTGGTTATTTTGTTTTCACATAAAACTGCTGACCTCTTTGCACATTTTATACAAAGATACGTCATAGAAACCTGGCAGGAGACTGTCAGCATGTCAAATAATAGATATACTATTAACCTGCATCATAATAAATTGTCACCTTTACCTTTACAAAGGCACAGTCACCAGGAAGTGGCACAGCAGAAATCTGCATCTAAATACGTGGCCGTGTTGTAGAAGCTTGGCGATTACAGGGCTAATTCATGAATTACTGTAGCTCGTGAGCTAATTACATGCTAGCTGTATTGTGTCTTTGAATACCGCCTTAACATTTTGGACAGTATGTTCCACTCAGTAAAGAGTTATTGAAGATTAATAGAGCCGCTCAGTTCAGTCCATAATTCAATTCACAGTTCACAAGTTTATTCAACACATGTATTCTGTTAAGATTTTCTGTTACAGAAGATAATGCATTACAATCTCCAACAATGATATAAAAAGGTAAATACCTCCTATCTTCCAAGTAGTTTCTTTTAACCCTGATCTCCAAACCTTGTTTGGAAATGTCGTAAACGTCGTGTGGATGATGAAAGCAGATTGTGTTGTGCCAGAAATGGTTCAGAAAGTTTAAATTGGAAGTCTGTGTAAAGTAAGAATAAATATGTGTTCTGAGTTAGTCAGGCCAAAGAAGACAGTGTTATTAACCACTTAGCCAAATCTGAATTTAAAAATATCGACAAGTAGCGAGAGCAATCAAACAACAATTTTGAAGTGACTGAAATGTCACGAGTTCAGAAAATGACATGACTAACTATGAAACACTCTGAGAGAGATGAGTTCATCTCTGTCTCTCTGCTAGAGGTGCAGGGGTATGCTCAGGCAGAGACAGAGACAGAAACAAAGTTAATTTATCAGTCTGAAAAATGTCATTTTAGTGTGTTCAGAAAATATGCGGCCTGTGAAAAACGTGTCCAGTATTTACTTCAGTGACGACGGGGCAAAGGAATCGCTCATGATCTGTGCTTACTTTTCCCATTAGAGTAGGGGAGTGACAGTGGCTTGGACTATTCTAACAAGTTATTGAACATTGTGACATAGGTTGTTTATACCTTATTTACATTTCAGTACTATTTGGATAAGTATCAATGGTAAGGCAAAAAGATGGATGAGATCATTGAAATTAAAGACTCCAGTTGGTTTCCCAGGAAACTGAAGCTGCTAAGAGATCGTCACCACAGGCATGGCTGTTGAGTGTTTAATTTGAGGATTCCTCTTATGGTCAATGTCAGAAGATGAATTTAAAGTCAATTACAGATTGCAGAGTGTTATATTCACTGCTTGATGAGACAAGATGTGTAAATGAACCCAATGGCCTAGAAGGAGCTATGCTACAGTACAAGTACATCAACCAAATTTACTGTACAGATGTGGCACTATGGTTGTTCCTGAACAAATTCAACCTGGTAAATTGTGACTAACTTCACTTTTAAGCCGCAAATCAGACAAACATAGTGTTTGCCATATTCAGTTAGTTTGTAATACTCCTTCATACAGTCTTATAGCAACACCGCTGCTCACCAGTCCACACATGTGAAGATTGAAAGATTCATAATAAAATATGTCAACAAAAAGCAAGCTTCATTACTGTTTTTGACAAATAATACAGGTACATACTGTTCATTGTCTTAAAATGATTTTTGCCTAGACACACACAGACATTCACACATGCATTCAAACACACACACACTCGCAGAGCCCTCCTTGGAGGCCTCACTGCAGCTGGCAGGGGATTAAGAGGTCAGGAGTCAAAGGGGGGGACCAGTCAACGCACAGACCTCAACAAGAAACTGACGTAGCAGAAGAAACACAGGCAAAGAGAGGGAGATGTACTAAGAGTGTTGAGTTAGAGTCAAACATACAATCCAGATTACCCAATAGGAACAAATTTGCCCTACTGAGCAAGTACCACACAAGAGAGTATGTTTTGTGGTTTCTAATTGGCCTGAAGCCGATCGTCTGATGATGCTTTGGCCACCAGAGAAAGACAAACAGATACAACCAGCACGTTCAGGCTTGTGCAAGATTTTCAACTATTACTCACTTGTTTATCATGATGAGACCCGGTCACAATTTCAACACTCGGTCTGGCTGCAGATGACACATATCTTGTTTGGTTTATGGCATTTTGAAAGTAGAGATGTCTTCGTCAAAATCATTGTTATTAATGTAGGTAAAGATTTAGTATAGTCATTTTTAGGTCACATAATATGTGATGTATTTGTTTCCGTTCTGTTGGGAATTATCTGACCAGGTGCACATTTTAACACACAATATATATCTTTTTCTTCTTCTAGAGCCTGACAACATCTGTCTTCACTGCAACAACGAGGCTACTGAAAGTTGAAAAGAAAAAAAAACAACGTAATAAATCATAGAAGAAAAAAGTTCAAAGGGAAAAGCTAAACGATCCATATAATACTAAGTATTCGTATAAAACTACTATGGACGTGAAAGTGTTTCTGTAAATTAAACAGCTTTGTCTGGTGCTTTAATAAAAAAATAACAAATGCAGGGAAAAGCTATGTATTTTAGTGTTTGTGGGTGACATTGCAATGTTTGGTTTGCTGTAAAACAGGAATGTAAATATTAAAATATGCAGAAAGCTTAGAATAATACAAAGCAAACAACATCCACAAAAAACTTCAAACGGTTGTGAATGTTAAAGTATGTTAAGTATTAAAACTTTAAAGCTGCTGTTTTGAGTCAACAAGGCACACATTATTTCTTCATCATAGCACGTAGCATGTTTGTAGAACTTCTTGAATGTCTGAACTTTGTAGGGAAGCGTGTTCATATAGGGTTAAAAGTGCAAAAGGAAGGGACACCAATAGATAAATCTGGTGAAAGAAAATGGTCATTACAAGTTATTACTACTCCCTCTGGCTCTGTAAGTCAGTGCTGTCTCAGATGAACCATCAGTGTAAACTGCTTTGCACTTGACACAGCACTTTACACATCCTCTGCCCACTGAAGCCAGCATTGCAAACTGTGGCTGTGGGCGAACCTGTGGTATTTTTAATTTGGACATCTTGTTCACAGATGAGAACTGAAAGCCACTTCAAAGAGATGGCAAGCAGATCAAAAGTTATGCTGCAGCAGCTTGTAATGCAACACGAGCGTTACAGCAAGAGTGAATAGTGGAAACATTTGTTGCGTGTGCATGCATATGAGTTTATTTATATTACAAAAGGGACGGAGAACACAGACAGCACGCTCAAAAGTTAGGAATAATACAAAGTAAAAGTCAACAAACTATGGAAAGTATAGAGCCTGGGTGGGGTGTTGTATTTTAGAAGCAAGTGTGCCCCTGAACTGAAACTAGAGTTGTTGTTACATTGGTCAGTTAGCAAGGAGATAGCAGCCTTTAAATTACTGAATAAATTCTGCCAAATAAATCTATCTCTAATATATCTCATTCATTCAACAAGACACTTAACATAACCACTCAAACTTGTGGACAATATAAATGGGCCACTCGGGTTTAATAAGGCCTACAGTTTTATTATGAGAAACATGTGCTTTAGTTATAGGCTGCCAACAGTACCTTCAACCTTTTACTGGATAATTACATTGTTTTACATTTACTTTGTTTACATCAAGAAAACACATGAAATAAAGATATCAATTAATACTTTTAGGTATCAGAAAGTTGTACTCTGATACCTGCTGCTTCTCTATTAGTTTTAAGGAGGAGACGGTATTTATTTTTTTGTTTTTGTTACGTGTAATCTACCGGTGCATTAGTGATGGCTGCGAGCTAAACCAAGACATTTTATAAACACAGACCAATACAAGTCCAAGACAAGCAGTCAACAGGTCAGCCAGCCTCAGAAATGTTGTTCTGTTCCCCTGTTAGGCCAAATAAGACTAGATTTTCATCAAAACAAATGAGGTGTATTAAGCAAACTGAGGCTGCAAAGATTGATGGAGCAATTTCACAGCCACATGGCAGAAAATGAACTTAATACGTCCATGTGTTTGATTGAGTTGTTGGTCTGTCAGAGACTCCTGGGCTTCTCTAAACTCCCTGCTCATTAAAATTGACTGCTGTCATTATTCAAAGGGTTGAAAAGGTTTGTGTGTCTGCACATGTGAGGCGCTCCACAAAGTGGAGTGGAGTTGCCAATTGTTAAAGGTGATAGACCAAATGCACCATTAACTTGTTGTTGTAAAATGGATTTCCTCGTACTTTTGTCTCTGCTTCATTATACATTATACAGAGTGCGGCCTGTCATCTACAGTATTTTCAGAACTGACAGCTTAAAGAAGAGCTCAGCCTATAGAGACGTTACCACTTCATTGTTTTCTATGTCCGTGGTTTACTATGCTCTTGTGTCTTCAGTAACTGTATGATTACCAAACCCTCAAAAAGGCAACACTACCACAAGCAGAGTTTAAATGAACTCAAGAAGGCCCACTGGGAAATTCACTATTATGTGTTCAAACTGGATGTAGTCCTGATCTGACATGACGCTTTGGACTTAATATTTGCACATTTTGTGTACAGTGAAAGGGCAGGCAGAACAAAAAAATGCATGTGACTAAAGGATTGTGTATAATGCACATAAATCTGCACTTCTGTGCATGCATACCTGTGTGTTGACTCAAAGCTGTGTTTGTGCTGACAAAAGCTAATCCGTGGAAATTAGTTCAGATCTATCAGATTTTTCATCTCTTAACAGATTGTGATTAACACGGCCGAACCTCACCTCACCTTCTGAGAAACATTTGGTTCTTCAGCTTGTTGTTCAGCTCAGCATCAGCATGTTCTTCGACTTGTTAAAACTCACAAATCTTCCCATGAAATTGATATTATCTTCAAAGGAATCTAAAAGAAGCATGGCATCGCTTTCACTGGACCGCTTCAGCTCCTTAAAAACTCATTTCAAGTTCAAAAATACTTCAAACATTCAAATTAAATCCAACTGTTTTCGTGAGGATTAAAAAACAATTTGGCAACAATTTTGGTGGCTATTACAAGTGTTTTTGATTATCCAATAGTTTCTTCATGCTCTTTTGTTGATTTAAATGTATCTTAATAACAATTTTTAAAAAATTACTCAAAAATAGAAGAAACCTCTAAATGTTAAGGCCAGTACTTTCTTCAGTATTGCTGCTGACAAACAAACAAACGGCACTGAAAACAGTCAAGTCATCTTACACCCTGAATAGTAAAGTGTCTCAACAAGGCAAGTATTATTTGTGCTATCAGCACAAAATTTAAATGAGGTCACTTGTGGCTTCTGTAGAAGTGTATGAGAGTGCATGTGTGTGTATGTGTACACACACATCCACACTCCATCCACGCAAACGCAACATGTTGGAGAGGGAATGGGGAGAAAAAATTCTCCCCATTCCCTCTCCAAACATTCCTACAAGCCTCTGGGCTTTTTTTTCAGAGTCGTGTGTCAGCACCAGGTCTGCAGTGAAACAGAGCGTCGCAATTCCTTCACATTTCACTTCCTCACAGTCCAGTTAATCTACATGCAGTGCGGTGAAGTCGGCAGAATAGTTGCACACAAGATAACATTTGTTTACAATACAAAACCCACCCAAAGATATTGCACTGGCCTCTGACACAGGCTGCGTCACACACTGAAAAAACAACAAAAAGAAACATTCGATTTGCACTATTGCTAAACAGCTACAAGTTTATTTACTGTTGGTCAACAGTGTCCAGTTAATAGCTCTGTTGTCAGTTTTTTTGCTTTTAGTGGTTTTAGAGCCACTTCATACTGTATTCTTGTTTGTTAAATCTTTTCACTTGTGTTGGCACTTTAAAACGAACACACTGTCAGTACTCACCAGCAGCCAGTTGGTACTCACTTTGTTATAGCTCTTTTGTGGTTGTTGATATGTGATTTAGTAGATTTAGTTCCTCTGTGAAGCTCATTTGGAGCTAGCTCATGTGTTGATAACGCTGAATAATATTTGGATTTAACTTATTTTCTTGTGGACTTTATGTTTACTGGACTGATTCATGTGCTGCACTTCCTATTAGAATGTAATCTTGATGTTTCGGTGATGAAGTGATGATGTTTCGTCCTGTCATGGACCACAATGTAACTGTTTTGGCAGCTTGTATATACTTCTGTGAATACAGTTATTGTAAAAACTAATTTCACAATAGAGTGCTGCAGGAATGAGTCCTAAAGCCTGGAAATGAGTTAGCATTTTTGCATCTCTGGTTGCCTTGTCTAAAAGAATAATTGGGGTTTTTGGTTAGATGTCTGAAAAAGGTCTGTGATTAACAAATGCACTAGAGATTTATTGAGATTATTCATGAATTTTGAATCTAATAAGTGGCTTAATAAGACTAAGGAACATCTTAATCTTTATCTGTGTGAGATGATCTGTGAAGTCCCGACCCCTCCAGGCTACAGTATTTAATTCCAATAACTCTAACTAAAATCCAGACTTAGTAATGATTTTTACCTCTTGAAATACTTTTCTCCTTGTTTTGCAAGGATGAAATGAAATGTGCCAAGGTGATAGCCATGTAAGTGTTGGTAACACAACACCGACATGGCTCTGGAAGTAGTAGTAGTCTGTAAAGCTTTAAAGCAACGAGGAACAGATACTGGGACAAAACTAGGTGGGTTACTGTAGCTCTATTGTGGTTTGAAACATACAGAACGTATGGATCAGTGGTGGAGAAGTTTCTACAGTTTGTGATACATCTTGACACGTCTTTCAGGTCTATAGACATTCACTTGTTTGGTGGTGTTGGTATATTGAGATGAGAGTTTTAGTTTCTTTCTTTCTTAGTATCTTTACGACAGACTGTGACTTTCTTGACTTGCAAAATCTTAAAATTGATAAGTTTATGTGTAATTCATAGAACATAATTCAAACGCGATCTCATAATAAAATTTGTCTCTTGCCACTGACTACTAAGTACATATTTTTCAGTGTATACTATACTATCTATACTCTCACTCATACAAACTACTTAAACTCAAACTTTGCAACTTGTAGATTTTAATTACACGATTTAATTACAAATCCGAAGTTTAGGGGTGGTAACATAAAAGTCATGCAACTGTGGCGTTGTTTGTTTATAGCCTAACGTTAGCTTTTTAGTACCTTACTTATAATAAAACCTGCATGCATCATAAACTTTTGTTCACCATACAGTTTATTTTCTGCAATAATCCAATGGGAAAATCCTAACTACTGGCTTAGCCTACAAAAATACATTATCCCAGCACCACTCTATACTGCTGGTCTAGCTCTTGTTTTTGAAATCTCATCATTTGTCATTGAAAAAAAAGAAAAGAAAAAGTCCTTCTCACAAAAAGCAAGAAGTTTCGAAATCCAAGAGCAGAAAAAAAAATCCTAAAGAGAAAACAAACACAAAGAGCAAGATGGAGTGTTAATGTGACCTTTGACGCTTTTCAGCTGAATCACGTGTAGGGTAATTTTAGCTGCTTTTCTTGCACCAGTACAGTTGGACTCACAATCAAGTTACTCAGGACTTTGAATAAGTTGACCTTTATTTGAGGTGAATGTTCACAAGTTTGATGTTTGTCTCTGCTGATAGTGAGGCAAGTGCAAACAGAGAGCGAGCCTGGTTTCTGTCTTGATTATGTTGAGGAGATAAGAGCTCTGATATTTGTGTGTACACGTGATGTCATCAATGGTCTGTGAGCATATAATTTCATAATATATTCAAGTCAGTGATGGTTTGTAATTCTTTGATGCTTTCAAGTTTTTTTTAAATAAAAGTTAAAAGGACTAAACAAACTACACAAATGCAGCATGAAAACTGATTTTCTGGCCGCGACATGTTGCTCAAATAGCACAGGATGAGCTTTGTCCAAACTGAAATTAGTTCCATATTTTCCTTTTCTTGCAGACACAAAGGCTTTCTCAGCAGAGTTGCCCTCACAGGACACATTTTACGTGTCTGTAGCTGCTTTCACACTGTGAAAATCATGGCAAGGATCAGGTCTGGTCTTGTAAACTTGATGGCGCACCACAAAGAGTTAAAAATTGGATTTTCTGTTCCTGTGTAAAATGCAGCCTTTGTTTCTGGGTCATGAACTAGCAGAGGTCACTGGCTTTAACCGAGCCAAACAAACACACACACGCAGCTTAGTTTCCACTAATTGATTCCCAGTCCAGCAAAGACAAGAATGAGTGAGTGTGTGTGTGTGTGTGTGTGTGTGTGTGTGTGTTTACTTTAAAGGCTCTGTCAGGAGTTTAAGTAAATATATAAGTGACAAAGTAAACACCCATCCCACACACACACTCACACAGACACACGCCAAAACATCCTAAATCAGGGATGCACACACACATTAACTGTTTGTGCATCCCATTAGTGATTTTTCATGTTCAGAATTTTCTGAAGGTGAACCCATTTGCCAATTATAATCAATTATATTTGTGTGTGTGTGTCTGTATCCTTATTGGCAGTTCCTATACAAGTCTCTCTCAGCAGTAAATCCGTCCACACTGCCCGACCTAACACCGGGTTAATGAGGTGATCCAGCAGCAGGGGATGGTTGGAAGAGGGCCTGTTTCAGTTTGTGTATGTGTTGGTGTGTCTGTGTATATGCATCTGGTCAAGGAATTAAGTGGATGCAGCAGACGCAGCATTCATCCTGTGAAGGTGTGTTTGTACTTGAGACAAATCTTGAGACAGATCTGGAGTCGTGTGATTGTAAATAATAGCACTGATTGTTGCTGATTTTCCAGTGCAAGTCGGCCATGTCTGAAAATTTCCAGCACAAATTGGTCTTAGTAGGTTTTGGTGAAGACAGAAGTCCCATGATAATATTAATCCATGGAGAAAGGTGCTCCAGCATGCAGTTTGTAGCTTATTTCTGAGGCGAAGTGAAGTCCTAAATAAGTTGTGAGCATTTTTTTTAGCACATGTAGTGCTTTGGCATGTATTTCTTACATGTTTGTATTGAGGTCATTTGGATGCTTATCCACAGGCACAGCTTGCAAGTGATTCCTCACATACCAGTAATCTAATGCAATATGCTGCAAAGGTATGCAGTACAGTTGCATACATTGCAAATCAATGGAAAAGTGTGTGAACTTAAAGATTGAAAGTTAAAACAAACAAAAAAAAGAGTTGGAATCCATTCACATAGACTCATGTGGGAGTAAATTGTCAGAATACACATTTGGCAGCCATGTTTCTCTAACAGGCTGCCCCTCTCCTTTAGCTCAATGCAGAAAGTACAGAGCAATTGTGACTGAGAGAGTGACGGTGTAACTGCATCCAGAGCGGGCAGGTGTGGGTGATTTGAGTAGAATAGGGTTAATTTAAAACTGTGGCAGTTTTGAGATTTGTTCGCCAACTGCCTCGACCCCCTAAGTTAGCAACAACTTCTGGCCCTGGTGCAGAAAACAGACTCTCTTCTCTGCTTCCCGATCATGGTCCAAAAGCTTAAGCGGGCACAGTAAAATATCTTTAAAATGTTGTCAGTGGACAAAAGGAAACCAAACATGGTCAAATGTACTTCAGGGTTTCCCAGTGGTCTTGACAATAAAGCTTGAGTCAAATTCTCAGAAGGTTACATACAATACAAAACATTTACATTGCTATTTCTAATTTTTGACGTATCCCCAATTATTTAAAGACCAAATTAAATTAAGTTCTGTTTAGTTTTGCTTTTCTACTTGCCCGCTGTCTCACTATCTCTCTCTCTATGTTTTTTCTTTCGCTTTATTTTAGTTCTCATCTTAAGTTTCAGCTAGAAAGGAGGTATATGGTATGATGGTGTCTAGACTTGTACAAACTGGAGGGGAGGTGTTTGCCAGAGGCCTCACTTTGGTAACTCACAGCTGGGCCTAACAAGCATGAAGGGGCCCCTACTGGGTAAGAGTCCCAAAGGTGATCATCAGTCACTAATCAGGCCTGGAGGTAGTAGGAGGAACTGAAGGATGGAGTTAGAAGGAATGAATAGGAGTGACAGGTAAAGGTGTATGAAGCTGCGATGTGCAACAATAATGACAGGATGCATAAAATAAAATAAAGTACAGGAAAGTTTACTGCATAGAAAGCAAGGCCAGTTAAAACTTCTGTGAACATTTTTGCTGAAAAATATTTACTGCCTCTGTGGCTCCTGTCAGCATCAGGCTAGATGCCATTTCCTGATTTAAACAGCTCATTAAACAGGAGTGACAGGTGATGACAGGGCAGGAGTTGACAGATCCAAGAAGGAGGAGGGAGAACCAGTAATACACTAATACACTTCACTGCTTCTAGGTGAAATGTTTCCTTATTGTAGCTTCATGACTTTAATTCCCCCCCAAAAGCTAATGCAAAACAGAAGTTCATTATGCACTTAAACTGAGTCTATCAACTTCAGCGTTGTGAACTTTGTATCTTGAGCTTTTATAAACAGATGATTCTAACTTACCCATTGAAGATTTTATTGATTTTGTCTGCAGATATAATACTTGATGCTTTTAATACTCTAATTTCAGGTCAGTACTGTAGAAACTTTAAAATGCACTGAAAAGACGTGCTGTAAGTAACTGGAGGATATGTAAGTTGGAGGGAGGTTTAAACAAATTTGTATTTGTAATAAGATAAGAAGGAAAAGAAAACAGTTTGAGTTTTGTTTTCACTCCCAGTTGCCTCCTGGCACACCTGTGTGAAGGTTAATACAGGTGAAAAGGTGGCTTATTTTCAACTGCTGACAGACAGGACATGGGCTCGGAGCCAATGATGACACATGCACACACGCACCTTTACATTCGCGACTTTTTGGAGACACTGCAGCAGTGCCTTGTCGCTGGCATTCATACTTTCTGTGGATAAACCGGTGTCACCAAAAGTCTTCCTGAGTCAGGGTGTGTGCCCAACCGTGCTAGAAGTAACTACCAAATCATGTTGGTTAATTTGTCTTCTAGTACGGTAAAGTTGTTGTGTCTTTCTGCTCTCTGTTCTGTTTTCTCTGGCATTAGGAAAGTAGTGATTAGTGCATTTATGCTTGTTTGTGCAGAATTAAAGGTAGACAATGGACACATTTTTATCTACATCAGCATGCATCTGTCTCATATTTACTGGATTTCCGTAGAAATAAACCAAAGCACACAGCTGTATGAGCGCCACTATTGCATTTTGTCAGATGTGTCGTTTTGTTTTAAAGAGCTTTTTAAAGACGTGTTATCACTGTATGCACAGATGTTGGTAGTAGTAGCGTTACTACTACTCGAAGAATGTTTTGATGATGCGCATCTTGCGTTGCACCTCTATAAACTTGCTGATACACATGTATGCTGCAAGCATTTGAACGGATACATATTGCATTCAAGGCTGCTATCACTTTGCAGCTGTATTTAGCTATTAAAGGAAACAATATGTCAATAAAAGAGAAGAAGAAAACCACAAGTCGATGTTGACAAAGGAGCTTTCAAAGCAAATGTTTTATTAGGTTTGCATGCAACAGGTTTGTTAGGCCTTAAGGATACACACATTGTGACTTGAAGAAGAACACATTGAACTTAAACCTAACTGTCTTTAACTCAAAGATTAATTATCACAGAATTTAGCATTTATGTGGTAGTAAATGGTTACATGTGGTGAAAAATGCTCTGCAACAAGTACTCTGCTGGGAGTTTTGTTGCTAACCTCCGCTTATTAAACTTGTACATTCTCAGTTAAATCAGTTAAAGTTGCAAAATCAACAACACCAAAACAAACAAACCAATTGGTATGAAGAAATCAGCAGAGTCACAGCAAGAAGTGTTAAAATACACCTGTCTGAATATGATTGAATGTTACTAGTCAGCTGGTAATCAATCAGCAAATGCAAGCATGACTTAACTGCTGTCCCTTAACGTAACATGCCCTTCAGGTCCCCTTCACTCTCACTCTCATGATACAGTTGCACAGTAGTTTGACTACTGCAGTTCCAACTTAACCTCTCTTTGATGCAGCTTGTTTGATGCATGTTTGATGCAGTTTTCTAACAATGCCCATTATAACTTGTTGAACACATGTGCAATTAATAACTTTATTGATGGCTCTGTTACATTTAAGTTTGCCAGTAAGGCAATAAGTCAGTGAGCCAGAAGGCACAGAGTCCTGGCACAGAAACACAAAACTGGAATGCAGCAATTATCAGTGAGATTAGTTACACCTGTGTCTCATAAGCCAAGATCTGTGCTAAGAGAAAGGTCTGTTGATGACTCAGAGAGGAAGTAGATGTAGAAGCACACACTCTCCTCTAATATCAGGTACTTGTCGCTGCAGTTCTGTTTTGAGCGACTTCGGCAGGAAACCGAACTCCGTTAAAAGCATCTGGCGTTTGCCCACAAACACAGATACTGTTTTAAAAAAGGCTGGATCTGGTATTTTGCTGGTTGAACCTACAGTCAATCATTAAAGTCTGACAAGCAACAACAGCACACCTAAATGTCACTTTGCATTTTCTTCATAGCAGCAGCATAACTTGCATCTCTGCCATAGCAGACAGCACAACACTAGGGTGTCACTACATGGACAGAAACCTGGAGCTGGCCAAGGTTACTGTCAAATGGTGATCAATTACTAGTCAGTAGTCTCTTTGTTTGGTGCAATCATGTCATTTTATGTGATAATCTCTCTGAACGACTGAAAGTACTGTAGGTAACCAGGTCAGGGCAAAATATATGGCTTGCTGAGGTTTTGATTCTGCATGTTCACGACACATGCTGACTGATTGTACTTTTGTTTGAAACAGAATTGGAATTGTCTTTAAAATTTAAGTATCCCTCTGCTAATAACTGGTTGATTAAGTTGTGCGGGTGTAAGTTATAAGCTCTGAGGTGAAGCTGTTGTATAAACAAGCATCCACACGAGTGTAGCATTCTTGAAGCAGACACTGGATCCTTACCCTAACCCTGACTTTTGACCTCTGACCTTTGACTGCCACATGAAAGCTAAAGAAGCTTTGTACTGTATGTGAAGCTAATTCTGGCTATGACAAAGAAGTTGTCTGTTCAGCAAGTGGTCAGTTATTCTTTCGTTAACTCAACAAAAGTAGGGAGTGAGCAGAGACAGAAAGAGGGACCAGAGTCAAAGTCATTGGAATAAGGAGGACTGGTGGAGCAGTCTGAAAAGAAGAAAAATCCAGCAGGTAGTGATAGACGTGTCTCAAATCTAATCACAATCCAGCAGCCAATGAAAGCCTGGGAGCTGTACTGTAGTTTCAAATAACAGGAGGAGATGGGCTGTCACACACCGTGTTATTATTTTGTTCCAGAGGTGACTGGTCTTGCTCCCTTTGTGTGTGTATGTAAATACATGGTTGGGTATATTCATTTTTCCACAATGAACAACAATATTAAGAAAAAGACATCAAAGCACAAAGAAGAAGAGTTGAGATCGAGCTTTCAGTGCAGCCGGAAGGAGATATTAAGGACAGTGAGGGAGATTGTGTATGTATTGAACTTCTATGCTAATACTTAGTGTGTGTTTGTTATTTCTTCCACATGGTTCATTGTGCTTATTGTGACATATTTATGCTTTCCTATTGTGACTCAAGAGGCGGTTTAGCTTTGTTAGCCTTGCTCCAGGCATGCAGTCGGTTCACTGTCTAGAGTGAAGACCGTGACAAGCTCTGAACACAGATCCTTCTGCCTTATTTGAATGATTTAAAATCAGTCATTTAGCTTTGTGTCGCTTTTGGTTTTCCAATCGTGGTCCTCTCTCTTCATCTTAATATAGACTAGCCCAGTCTAGACAACAGTTGTCATCACCCAAGTGTTAACTGCTGCATAGAAGTTGTTGTTGCAGTTGGACTGTATCGGTCTCTGTTTATTTCACGTCATAAAAGTTTCACACTAAACAGCTCTTTGGATTATTGGATTGAGATATGGAATCATCCGCTGAACTTTTATTTCATTATTTTCTCCAATTGTCACTGACTAGATCCAAACTGCTTGATGGAAAGTGTTGCAGAGACGTCTTTGAATGTTTTAACTCGCTGTCTGGATTCACGTGACATTATGGCATTTACAGGTATGCACTGTGTAAATTGAGCCACAGGACCTGATCATCAGTGAGTCACCCACAACGATAGCATAAAAATAGCCTGCTCATTCCTTTCAATGAAACCAAAGCTTTTGACAGTTATTGGAAATAAATGTTGTACACGCATTCACATTCTGACTTTTTATCTCTAGGCACGATCAGGTCAAAATGTTTCCAACATGTTTTTCATGGATTGGCACCACAGAGACTTCACAGTTCCCAGACAATGTATCTTATTGACTTTGATGTCCTGAATTTCCCTCTAACACCACCATGAGGTTTATATTATTGGTTTCAGTTGAAATACCTTAACAACTGTAAAAACCCATAGCTGTTTATCTAGTGCCATCATCAGGCCATCATTTCTGTTTATCCAATACTGAATCCAGTACATTACGGTACAGTCCAATATTTGTTCATGACCAAATGCCTGCAAAGCTAGTGGCATTCCCACCTGCCGCAGCTGTACTTTGTTTTTAATGCTACATAGCAAATGTTAACATGCATAAAGATGGTAAACCTGCTAAATGTTCAAGCATTATTGTTAGCACATTTTACTCAAAGAACTGCTTTGTTTAAGTACAACAGTGTGTGATGGACAGATTTGCCAGAGTGCACAGGGTTTAAAGGTCAAGAGTTGTCAAAGCTGCTCAGGATGTAACCACACTTAAATTGTTTATCTCTGTCTGTTAACTTATTTGCTGCAGTTCATTTTTCACAGTTTGGTTTCATAACTAAGAATAAACCAAGTGACTAGAAGAGATCAATCGATTTGCATCAAATGAAAGTATAAAATAAGCGTAAAAGCAACATCTGAGACTGAGATTTTTTTGTTGCATGTGTTCAGGATTCATGTGTTTGTGCAGGTGCAGACACATCACTTTGCAAAACAGTATGTATACAGTATGTATACACAGTATACACAATAGCTTTCGAGGCTAAGGGTTTAGGAAAGATTGAAGTTGTTGAATTGATTTTACTGTTAAGCCTCTCGGGCACAGGGTAACAGGATATTCCACTTTGGGGAGTTTCGGGGGGTGTGGGAGTCGAGGTAAGTTTTGTACCACCAACTCATAACCCCTTTTTTTCTCCATGGGAATGAAGTAACACAATTTATGTTCCCTCTCTCCTTCTTTGTACCTTCATTCCTGACTCTACTGTCCCTCCTCCTCCCTTCTTCACCTCTCACACAATCCCTCTAAATCCTTCCTGACCCCCTTTCCTTAAAGTGGTAATCCTGGAAATCTTTATTGGTTGACTTTGGGTGATTAAAGGTCATTGCCATGGTGATTTCACTCAACACAGTACACCATTTACATCTAATTTTCTTTTGATAGTTAGTCTGTAAGTGGTGCTTAAATGGTGATTAGATTGTCAATTCTAATACTTGGGATTTTTTTTTTTTTTTTAATGAGAAAAAAGAAAGCAGACCCTTTTTGTGCATTCTAACATGTTTAGTAAAGACACACCAGACATGAAATGTTGAAAAGATAGTATAAAATCTAAGCAAACTAAAGTTAGAACCACTGTTGTCTGCAGTAGAGACTAAATAATTGATGTTATTCCTGAGAATCAATCATTATTTATCATCTATAACCACTTTGACCTTTTGAGGAGTATCAGGAGAGCCAATCCCAGCGAAAATTGGCCAAAAGGCAGAACTTAATCTATAGGGAAAGGTTATACCTGTACAAAAGATCCAACAGCTCCCTTTGTTGCTCTTTTATTGCAGACACTGTGGTTGTTTTTGTCATCAGTAGTTACAGTTTCCCTCTGTGACTTCTTTAATCTTCACCGCTGGCACACAGTATAAATAAATTAATAATACCAAGCCTCCTCACCTAGCAAGATACTGCTTTCCTTTGATGTCTCAGTGCTTACCCCTGACATGAATAACGAGGGAAAACATTTCGATGAATACGGGCAAAAGGACAGTGTTTCATGTGGTGCTGCTACATAAGTACAGTAATTTAATATGTTTCAGGGCTCAGCATTAGCTTTTAAAAGTAGTTTTCAGGCTTACTTCACAGATCCCTCAAAAATGAATTGTACACACACCAATGACTGTAAAAGCAATACAGTGTATGTATTAATTTTTTCCACTGAATTGGTTACCAGTCAATACCAATGCCAGTAGCATCTTGACAACCGTTACTATTGAACCCATGATCAGGTCGCCCTAGATAATGTTGGAAGCTGGGGCTGGCGGTTTAACAAGACTGTGGATAGCCACAATATTACATAACGATCCTGAAAAGCCAAATCCTCTCCCATAATCCAGCTGTAGTATAGTCCATCGTCCAGTTGGCTTTAGAATATTTTTCACTGATGAAACCTACAAAAATAATATCCAAGTTGTATTTCTATTTATATTCTTCTTAAGTAATAGTTAGTCAAGTTGCAGTACTGTAGTTGTTACAGGATTTTGTAGGACTCCCTCCACCTCAGTTTGCTAGAATATACAACACGGTCATATCTGGCTTTTGTCATGCACTTTAAGTTTAGAGTTGGGCTTTGTTTACAGCAGATTTTGGATGAATGGAGGCAGTCGTCAGCTACCAGCTATTAAGACACCAAATTTCTCTTTCTCTCTCTCTCGTGTACTCTCCCCTCTGAGTTTACCTCTCACACTTGTCATCTATTAGTCTCTGTTTTTTTTTTTGCCTCTCTACCTTTCTCTTATCACAGGGGAGGACAAAGGTTTATGTGGGCCTTTCATTCTGTCTCACAGTGAGAGATGACTGCAGTGTATTGTGGGTAACAGACTCCAGCTGTGTTGTAGACGCTGTGTTTGTGTGTGTGTGTGTGTGTGTCTGCTGGTGCGAACATGTGCAGGAATGTGTGTGTGTGTGTTTGTGGCTGTGTGCTGTGCCTCCGCTCTGCTCTGCAGGTCTTGGGTGCGTGTTGACCTGTTTCATGTCATTTTGACAGCAACGTTTCGCTTTTATCATTCGCCCTTATCTTCGCTCATACAAATAGCTGAGGATATACTGCGTGCAGTGAAGTCTTAACAGAAGCAGAAAACTCTGTCACATTTAATTATGAATTTAGGAGAGGTGAACTGGTTTTGCAACTCTGCGTTATGTGAATAAGATATCTGAGGAAAATGCTCCCCATGTTTTGACTGCTATGGTTAAAATGGTACATTGGCACATTCTTGGCATTGTGATGTGGGTAACCAGGTCCTTATCAAACAACAGAAAAGGGCCAAGATGAGGGCCAAAAAGAGAATTACTTTTAAAAAAAGCAGGCACAGATTGAGCTGTAATTCATTCTTCACTTCATCTCTTCCTGCATCATTGTTTCCCTCCCACTTTTCTCGCTATTACTTTGAAAAGCAGAGACTATTTCAAAATAGAGGAGGTGTGTATGAAGCAGCTGTGATCGAAGTTATCACTGTGAATGTTTCATTATTAACTACTTTTTCTGCCCTCAGCTTTAGACTTTTACATGGCTCAACTGAATAGCCGTCAAAACTCAAACATCAAGGGTGTCACAAGCATAACATATAGACTAGCAGTCACAAATCTGTTGCATACACTTCTACTAATATTTCTACTAATAATTATCATACGTTACTATAATAATAAGAGTAAGAGTCTTGGACAAAATCAGCTGTGTTAATCTGAAATTAAGCACTTTTTACATTAACAGATTTAAATCCAGTCCAGATATTAAACTTCAGTCATGCAAAATATAATCATTTGTCCACAATGTGGAAAAAATGGTCGTATATAGACAATATATTAATGATATGTCACTACATATTGTAAAAAAACACAACAGCAGACAATTCACAAGCACTTATCAAGAACATAGCGTTAAGGTACATAATTCAAAAAGACAAATGCAGTAACAAGAAAGCACAAGAGCATAAGAATGATTAGCTAAAAGGCATAAAAATATAAATACGATAAGATATTAAACAACACAATGCTGCAATAAAGCTACACTGACAGTGGCCACAGCTGGAAGAGGAATTCACAGGTGATATTTTCATCATGAAGATGTTATCACCTCTGCCAAGACAAAACTAAAATTCCCTAAACTAGGAACAATTTCTGATGAAAACTTTTGTCCCACCCCTATGCACACAGAGGTCAGAGGTCAGGTTCAGCTGCAAAGCAGCCCTGAAGCATGAACGTATTTAGTTTCTTAAACAAGGATGCTTCAGCAGGGCGGATGCTTGCTGTCATGAAGGTTTAATCCTTATCCTCTGTGGTTGAAGGTGTTTTCTCTTTCACCACCCAAGCTGCATGTAGCGCCTGACAGTGGATTTCCTTGAATTAGACTTGCAGAGAGGCTGAAGCTGACACATACTGTCTGGAGGATTCATCTGCAGTGCAAGTCCTGACACAGCCAAGCCACAACAAAACATACACTGTTTATTTGGGATTTAAAATTGCAGACAAGTTTACGAAGAATTATATCCAGAGTATATATATATATATACAGTAATAGGAATTAAACTAATTGTCAAAAGCCATCCTACAGGGATCCTTTCTCTGAAACACAATTATTCTTTCATTCATATTCCATTCATTCCTCTCCTTCACTGTCATCAAATTATTCACTTAGCCAGTGTGCCAGCAGCACCCTTAAAGGAATGACAAGAAGCTCTTATTATAACCCTGTTACTGTTCTATAAACATTAAGTGACTGCACACAAAGAAAAATCTGGAGCAGAGTGTATCTTGGACATGCACCTCAGACAAAAGCAGTCATATGTCTTGTCATACCACTAATACTTTGTTATCAGTGGAGCACGCTGTGGGTTTGCAGACATCTTCATTGTGTGTGTGTGTGTGTGTGTGTGTGTGTGTGTGTGTGTGTGTGTGTGTGTGTGTGTGTGAGATTCTTCATTCTGATACACACTGTGTAGGATTTTGTGAATTTGCATGTTTGGAAGCCAATCATAGTCCAATATGCAACTTGTACAAGTATGATTTTAAGCACATTTTCCAGCGCGCACACACACACACACACACACACACACACACACACACACACCAACAATAGACTTTTTAAATCAGTTTTTCATAAGCAATATTTTCACATCCAAAGATTCTGGATGTTTCACTGAGTAAGAAGGAAGAGATATCATTTTAGGAAATCTTATCAAGGTAATTTAACTTGTTGAGAAAGAAAGAATCAGTCACAAATTATTATTCATAGCAGAAACATTTTTATGTCTTAGAATATGTTTTGAGGGAATAGTGTTGTATTTTAGTGTAAACTAAAACTAAAAATTAACTAGGATTTGTTTCTAGACTGTAGCAAATGGTTGTTACAGTTTTGCAATGCAGTTTGTATAAATCTCAAATATTGAAGAAATATAAAAAAAACACTTTATTTTATTATATTTTTTTACAGTCTTAAAGTTAAGGTATATGTGGTAGAACCACAATGTGACCATTTTCAAAGCACTGTATGAATTGGTTTATAAATCCTAAACTGTGAAATATTTCAGGAGTTGGTAGCAAAATTTTGTTGTTGTTGTTGTTTTTGGATCTGGTTTTTTTCGTCATTTTTATGTTTTGGCGCTGACAAAATGACACTGTACCAACAAGTAACAACGGGAACCAAATGGTAATTGTAAACGGATTTACAAAACTGAGCCTGGCAAAGATCAGACGTCAACAAGACAAGGCATATTGAGAGAAATTTATCCTACACACTCCCATTGTGTTCCACCTCATTGTTTTGCAACCCATGTGTTAGTATATATATATATAGTATATTGTAGGTACTTCCTATAAAACACAAAGAAAGCTCTTGAAACATGCTGAGTATTCTCAGACTAACCAATTAAAGCATGGCTTATTTTGTCTACTATGTGACTTGAAGATTAGCGGTTTGATTGTTCCCAAATGTGCCACTAATGCCCTATGTCAAGATTGTGAGCTTTGGAAGCTTCTGGTTTATATTAGCTTCACCCAAAGTCCTGATTTTGGTGTGTGTTTAAATTTTGTGTTTTCCTCCGCTATTTCGGTCACTTCTTTTAACCTCTTTGCCCCCCCCCCTTCTCCTACTTTCTTTCCTTCTCCTTTCCCTCGCTTCCTTTTGTGCTTAATAAAGACAGATTATGAGGGAATTTTGCAAATTCCTTCCAAGCTGACAGACTCTGACTTTGTATGTTATGAGGAGAGAGGGGGATAAATGGAGGAGACACAGGGTAGAACAGAAACAGAGACATTGGACTGGAGGTGTACTCCTGACTTTAATAAAAACATATTAGGTTTCTACACAACTTCACTCCACCTCAAGAGCCTTGGAAAAGGCAGGAGTGCACAAGTAACACAAAATAATAACGAATGAAAAGTGGTGCAGAGATATGTATTGCATTTTGTGCAAGTGATGGTGGTGGACAATAGGTCAAAGATGCAGCCTGAGTACACTAGTTGTACTAGTAGTACACTAGTACTACACTATTTCCCTGTTCTTCTGAACAGTTTAGTTTAGAAATATGTTACTTTCTTACTCCATGGTATAGATGGTACAATATCCAAGTGTTTGAATACTTCACCTTGAGTTGAACCCTTTGATTGTTGCCAGGTCACTCTCAAGTTTCAGTCTTTATGACTGTTGGAATGTTTCGCACTACAACAACTTATCCAGAATAAGCCTGATGAAATCAAACAAGCTGGAAAAGGCTTGGTCTTTTTGGGCTCCAACTGGTCTGGAGTTGAAGGTCACAGTCTCCAGATTTGATCCTGTGATGCTACTAAATAATTTGCGCTGACCACACACAGCAGCCTTTACTCTCATCTCTATATAATCTATATAATTTAAACACCCATCCAATTCTACCAGAAGCTACAGCTAAAATAGAAAACAATCTTTAATCTTTTTGCACAGTGAAGTGAATCACAGCATTTGATATATTTAGTAGGCACTACTCCTACTGTATTGTGTATCTCCAGGGCTCTAAATCATAGTAATAATAAAAAGATAGGAAGTTGGAGAAGAAGAGGCAGGGAAGTTTTGAGGTTTGAATGTTTCGTTGCTAAAAGTTTGTGCTGCACTCAAAGTTACATTGTAGCAATTCTTGTCATTGTTTAGGTGATCTCATTGTTTTGATGCTGACTAGCTGAGTCCTGCTTTAGGAGTGATATCAAGAGTTGAATTTTTAGTACTCACACATGCACACATTCATTTTCTAAATTAGATCAGATTTCTTAAGTTGATGGATTGTTTGTCACTGCAAGTCAACCAACTTCATTCTCCCTCTGTCTAACACATACATATCCATACTCCCAAACTGAAATTACCCCCCAATTTCCTGCATTCCTGTGTGTGGCACCCATGTTTTTGGTAACATGATTCAGATATATGTCAAAAGATGTGATTGAGTGTGCACGTGTGTGGGTATGCCATCACACTCACTGCATATTTGCGTTGGGTATGTTTGTATGTAGTAGCCGTGCGGTGCAGCCGTCCAGCTCCATTACTGCAGACTGGGTTTCACGGGCTAAGGACTGTGTCATAAACACAGAAAAGAGGCTGAATGGGTTTCTCACTTACCCTAGGAAGGGTCACCCTGGGTGGGCTGTTGCCTTGGTCTGTGGGTTCTGATCCCTGGGGTGTCTGCTTATCAAGGGTATATAACAGCAAATTCACTATGATGGCACAGTCAGTGTTACTATTTGTTTATTTGCATGTGTGTGTATGGAAGCTAAGGTTTGTTGTTTGGCCTAAAGTGTGTTGTATCCAAGGTATTGTGCTATACTGTAAGTCTGTGTGCTCGCATGTTTAATTTTGAGTGTGGATGAAGATAAAGATGAGAAAATAAAATTAGGCTTTAGAATTAGATTAAGAAAAAGACTTCTTACATAACTTACATATATTCCTGAGTAATTACATCTATTAAAAGTCTATTTACAGTTTGTTTTATGTCTCAGTGTATTTCTGTAAAGCTTCGCAATGCTTCACACACAAAGTATCACTTCAATTATGACCAGCTTATCAAATGGTGATTAACACGAGTCATTTTCTCTATCTTATGTCTTTCAGACTTTGAGGACTGTCATCACTATGCTGCCTTACTTTCTGCTCGTCTTCCTCTCACCTGGTCTGGTGGTATCCTCTGACTGCCCGACAGACTGTAGCTGCCCTAACCGGGACTCGATCTTCTGCATTAATCGTCGCTCCAACACTGTGCCCCGTGTCTCCACCACGACCCAAAATCTCTACATCTTCCAGAATGGTATTGACAATTTGTCACAAGATGACTTCAAAGGCTTGGGAGAGTTGGAGATGCTAGATCTGAGCCAGAATGAGCTGGAAGAGATTCCAGACGGTGTGTTTGAGATGCTGTCAAAGTTGAAGAACTTAGACCTGTCTTCTAACCACATTACCCACATTACCAAAGGCAGTTTTTCTGGGCTGGTCCAGCTGGAAAGGCTGTATCTCCATGCGAACCGCATTCAGAGTATCCATTTTGAAGCTTTTGAAAGTTTAGGGATGCTGCTAGAACTCAAACTCCAAGCAAACCAGCTTACTTCTCTACCATCCCTTCATTTCCCCCGGCTTCTGCTTCTAGACCTCAGCTACAACAACATCCCAGCCCTAGGACCCTCAGACCTTCAGACTCCCCACCTGGAAGCCCTAAAGGTGGCATCTCTGGGACTTACCTCTGTTGATGAGGATCTCATAGCTTCTTTGGGGAACCTCCATGAGCTCGACATCTCCACAAACAAGTTAACCGAGGTGCCCCAGGCTCTAAAGCAGGACTCCCTCAAGGGGCTGATCAAGCTCAGCCTAGCTGCCAACTCATTGGGTGAGCTCAGAGTCGAGGACTTTCAGAAACTGACTGGACTTCAAGAATTGGATCTTAGTGGACTTAATCTTCAGGGTTTTCCCCAGAGTTTTTTCCAGACCTTCCCTAGGTTGACACAACTGACAGCAGCTGAGAACCCATTTAACTGCAAGTGTCCATTAGCCTGGTTCCCTGTCTGGCTGAATGAGAAGGAAGTGATTCTTGGGAGGCCTGAGGAAACCAGATGTCACTTCCCTCTAGTTAATGCTGGGAAGATGCTTTCAGCACTGGAGCAAAAGGATTTTGGGTGTCCACCTACCACAACAGTGTTGATTGGCTCCCCCATTGGAAGTACTCTTGTTCCCCAGATGCCCACCACATCTCCAGAAACCACCCATACAAATGCTATTCCTCCTCCTCCTCCACCTAGTGAGGAAACTGTCCCCTCAAAAACCTCCTATCCCCTTCCGCCAGAACCTCCAGTCTCCCCTAGCTCGACCAGTGGGGAATATGAGCCACACATCTGCCCACCAAACATCTGCCTCAATGGGGGCACTTGTAATTTTGATCCACAGGGTCAACTCAGCTGTCTGTGTCCCTCTGAAACTTCTGGCCTGTACTGCGAAAATGTGGATGAGGTCCCGGAGCCACCAAAACCTTCAGCAACAGAGGTTTCAGTAGTTGCCCCTGTGATTCCCGCTGAACTTGATGCTATCAGCTCACGGCAGGTGACCTCCACATCTATCCTTCTTGACCTGCACCGCTTCATCGAGACACGCCCACACATCCGTGGCATCAGGCTGACCTATCGTAACCTTTCAGGGCCTGACCGTCGCCCCATTATCCTGAGTGTACCGGCATCCTACCCTGAGTACACTTTACGTGGTTTGAGACCAAACTGTACTTACTCCATCTGTGCCAGTCCCCTGGGTGAAAAAATCAATTCTAGGGCAAACAGCTCTGTAGAAACGCGTTCATGTACAGAGGCTCGCACTGAAGGGGTGGCACAGACACTCCCAGGGCACTGGGTGGACCCACCAAGCCCTCTGACATACACTCTCATCCCTGCCTTGGCTGCCCTGGCACTTGTGTTGGGGTTGGTTGTGGTGGCTGGGACAATCATTTGTGTGCGAAAGAGGAGGCAGGATTTGGAACTGGGCCCGGCTGATCCAGATCCGATGGAACTGGAGGGGATAAAGGCCTGTCTGGAGAATGGGGGAAATGGTACACTGCCCCACAAACAGCCTGAGATTGATCGCTGTCACACTCCTCAGCCACCTCCATCCTTACAGCGAAATGGGTGTTTGGACTATGAGGTACCTTTGATGCAAGGACACTGTCCATCAAATAACAATCTAGCATCTCTAAAGCCATCATATTTCTAAGATACAATAAAATACAAACACTTGGAAAGAATTTGCAGAGAGTGGGCTTGCCCATGTGGACTTGTGAGGTCCTGCTATGGCTCACATAGTGTGTAAAAATCTAATTTTCATTCCAATTTCAGATATCCACAATTTGAAAAGTGGCACTTAATATCCTTTGCTGTCCAAATGATAACACTACAGACTGGATCATCTACTTTTGATAAAGAGATGCTGAATGATGAATTTAAGATTACAGCATATTGGAAATGTGCTAAACCACTGTGGGACAATGATCAGGATGTGGTTTTAAAGTCATCTTGCAGAGTTTGATGATGATAAAACCTGACCAAGTGGACTAAGTGCAATTGACTAAAAGGGTCTCAGTAGCAGACTGAAAACGGAAGTGCCTTTTTGCATTGACACAACTATAATCGATGGCTCATTTATAATAAAACAACAACAAAAAAAACACTTTGTTTGTATAAAAGAGACTATGTGAATGAGCTGTAATCATGTTGCTGGATTTGGGAGAGTATGGAGAAACATGCCCTAACGTTTGGGCTACAGAACTGGAGGAAGTGACAGTGGTCGCAGATGTGTGATGACTCGACCACAACTTATAGTACAAAATGGGTTTTCAACCAACTCCATTTGCTTCATGTGGATTATGAAAAGAACTTGCACTGAAAAGAAATATTTCTTTTCCTTTACAGTGTCCCAGTCATGAACTGCCACAAGACTGATGGTCACACAAGGAAATGCAATAACACAGAACTTTGAAAAAGTACGCTAGAAGTAGGTTGATGACCATAAAAGCTGTCTAAACGTCATATTTTGCTGTTGACATGATCTAATCTAAAAGAAAAATTTAAGTTTCTTCACATGTGGATTTTAGATTCTTCAGTGTCAGCTGTCTACCATAATTCTCTCCACAGATCCCAAAGCTTTTTGCTCCGTGGGAGATAAATTTGCTGTGAAAGAAAAAATGGACTGAATGAAGAGCCATTGAGAATGGACTTTGTCTGTATTGCTATGTGCTGTGACAGGAAGGCTGTTTTGTCAAGCTTTTATCATGATATTCTGTTTTGTGTTTTTTTGTATTTTTTATCCTGCTTTTTGCTGTTAATGTCCATTCAGTATTGCTGTTGATGTCAGTTGAAACATTATTAATTGTCCTCCCTTGAAAAAGCCTGCTCAAGTCATCATGGATTTTGTAATTTTGTATTTTAGGTTACAAATAGCCAGTACCTTTCAGAGCTATTTGCAGTGAGTGCAGAAGTAAATACCAGCTTATGTTCTTGAGACCAGCACCAAAACCAACCAACGCTAATCAAATATCTACTAAGCGTTTTAATTTGAAAATCTTTACATCAAGTACAGAATATATTTGTATGAGGTTCATGAAAATATCTCTGAGGAACTCACCAAGTGAATGTAATTGTCAAGTATCAGACATTTTATTGTCTGTGTCCAGGTCTGCCAGCTCTACATAAGGATAAACCACAGACCGCCCAAAACTTTGTTCAAAGGCCTTTCTGCCACAGAGCTCACTCCTATAAAGCAGCACACACGTGCCGAGAAAAGAAAGCGAGTTCAAAGAGCTTGATGGCAATTTGCTGTCAGTGAGTTTTGGACACTAGTTTCCTCTCGGCACTGCTGACCGTATCGTTTCTCAGATATAGTCTAGACGGTGTCCCCCTGTAGCTTTTTGTTCCCTCACATTCTCTCGTTGGTTCTCATCTGCTCCACTCTTAACATCCATTGTGTTTTGGTCGACAAGGATTTTTGCCGTGTGTGTTTGGTGTTTTGTTTGTTTGCAGCCAACCAGACTGTGAAATGTACAGGCTAAATGCACCGTTTTGATGTATTTGTTCTCTTTTTCTTGTCTGGGGCTGAGTTTGTCACAAGCTTTTAGTGTTTTTTAAGTCTTTTTCTTTCATGGGAGCGAATCTTAAATCGCAAAGTATAAATAGGTTTACAGAGACATGCCTTAGCAACATTGGTGCACAGCCTTACTGACAACTTGTAGTGTCATATTACATGCTCAAGAACAAAAGGGTCTTTATTTTGCCTCACAAGACATTGTGTTATATTACATTACAAACTGAAAAATGAAGAAACATGAAATGTAATGTAATCAGTTTAGTAAACCTTTCTTGGTTTCTGGTTATCTAAAGCTGAATGCTTGGTAACTGTGTTATCATTTAGTTTGTTCAGGTGTGTGTACTTGTTTTATGTTTTTTCCTTTTTCTTCCACTCCGACAGTACGTTTGTCTGCTTTATAACTGATTCCATGCACTACACTCCAGCCACTGTCCAAAATCAACTCACCATTTTTTGGCTTCACTACTTTCTTCATTCTGTCAATATTCCAGTATAAACACACACAGACACAGATGCTCATATATCTGCTCTCCCTCAATATATCAACTGGAAGACTCTCTGTATTGCTTTGGACAGTGAGAGGGGCCCGGAAATGTTTGAAATATTTTCAACATGCTACAGAACCTTCCCTGTTTATTTGGGGAAACTTGTCTCTCTTTTTTTTTTTCTCATTGTTTTATGTTTGTCATTTACATTTTTTGTATATGTGTTTGCCAGAGAAGCAATGTTGAGAAAAAGAACAGTATTAAATTGACTTAATGTTTAAATGCCTGTGATTCTGTGCCTCATTTAAGAGACTCATGGTTTTAAAATGGTGCAGTCATGCTCAATAGTGAGGCCTTGATAAGTTTAGCTTTAAATGCACAAGAGTTTTGTCATAGAACAAATCTATAGCCGAGAGAGGATTTCCAGGAACAACAGAAGTTGATTACACACAGCTTGTATCTCTCACTACCTCATTACACCCATACACAACCTCAACCACAACATAATTACTTTATGACGTTATGTTGGTTTGTGGATGAAGGTCATTTTCTGTATTTTCCGCTAATAGCCAAGAACAGATGCCAGTGGAAAATATTACAAAACAAAACAGTTTCCAAGTAACTGACGTTACATGGCTTTACTACTTTTAGCTATTGGCTGTTTTCCTATTGACTCAGCATTTTTTACATACCCACAGTGAATTGCAATGAAAACAGTGCAATGGTCCAAAATTAATAGAAATACAAAAACAAAATATAACTGGTAAGGGTAGAAATCTATTATTATTCCTCTATTGAGCATTTGGTAAATCTTTACTTTAAGTGAATGTTTAGATTATTAATTCCGATATAAAGAAATGGACAGTCCTGGATCAGTATCCATGGAAAACCAAAAGAAATAACAGTGACTTCACTGCTCAGCTATGTCTGTTCTGACATACAGTGCAGACCGACTTTCTAATAAATCGACCTGCCCTGGTAGAATAATTTATTTAATGGCCCTTTTGATTTGCCAAAGCGGGAAAAGCACGGGTGTAACTAATTACATTAATTATGGCTAAATGTCATTCAAGTGTCTCAGACCCATGACTGTGAGGCATCATGTAAAAATTCCAGGGGAATGCTTGTGGAACAACACGCCTCAACAGCATGCTGCCATTATGTTATTCATTACACTTGTGCTTTTCCTGCCAAGTCAAAGTTTGCTATACACATCTCAGTGTGGTTAACCTTTCCTAGTCTACATTATCAATTCTCATTTCCTTATTTGTGAATGTTTTGTTTTTTATGTGGTATGTGGATGGCGTATATGTAAAACTGCACCTGTGCATCTTTAGCCAGTCTGGCTTGACGCTACTCTTTTTAAACTCTGCGACATGAAGAATGTGGGGGTTTATTCTTTGTATAACGCAAAAAAAAAACAGTACAGCAACTTCACATGACCAAGTTTACACATGCACACCTCTCCTCAGCATAGCCTGCAGCTGACTGAGCGTAAGACTTGTGTGCCGCTAACTTTTGCTACTTCAGTTCTTCATAGTAAAACTATGTATAAAATGTCTATACAGAACAAATATACATTGCAAAATGACAAAGGGGGACCTGACATATCTCTGTATCACACAGTGAAATCAATTAAATCAATACATCGGTTACACAGTAAAATCACTTGATTTTGTGCGTGGTATGACGGCAACAGCAATGGTTGCGTCAATGCTTGTCAGAGTGAATTGAAATAAATTTTGTATTTGTTGGTAATATGGCATTTGGACACAGATAAAAAGAGCAGTACTTCTACTCTAAAGCCTCCTCAAATTTAACTTGATTAAAATAGTAAGTTGCTTAGATATATTTAATCAGACCCAGAATTAATTAAACACAACCCACTACTGAGGTCTAAATCGTCACAGTTTTCCAGTTGAACATACCAAGAAAGTTGACACAAATTCTTAATTATATATTCACAGATTACACCCTTTAAGCTTCTAATGAAAAGGCGATTAAAATGAAGGAGATTTTTTTAAAGAACTGCAGGACCAACAGCAGCCACTGCGGTTCACAGTGCGGGTTTTTTAGATCATCGTTGTGAATTCCTCAGAAAATTACTAGGGGGTAAACATTTTTGTTTGGTTGTTTTGTGCGTTTGCTAAAACAAGAAGCACTTTCGAAGGGTGTGGCCTCAGATGGCATACTATAACTGTGGCTGTAAGGATAGGGAGATTTCTTTTTTAAGGATTCAGCAAAAACAGTGGGTAGTGAATACAAAAGTAAATATAAACCTAATAAAATGTCATAATAGTACAGAGTGATATAAAAGGAAACATTCTTGGTTGACTGCTTGGTAAAAGAAATAAGTGAGACTTTCTTTCCCATGGTTCTCGACTGCCAAATAAACCTTGATGAAAACACTGAATAAACACATGCCTCTTAGGGCTGATCATAGATAGAAGAAATGAATAAAATAGAATTGTTCTCTTTTTTTAAAAAATTGTAAAAAAAACAGTATATTCCTGATGGGCAATGCTTGAAAAGCTATCCAGGCCAAACATATTTTACCAGTGATAAATCAGTGCACGTAAGAGCGTGTTACCTCAGAAACATCAGTGTAACATGATACCATTCAATGTCATGCTGTCTGAACCTGTCAAAGGCACGATACATGATGAGCTGGGAAAGCACTTTTAGAGGACATCATCTCTCTTTCGATCTAAATATTTCTTAAAATTCAAAGAAATTTGAAGACACAAACTCCTCCCAGGGACAGCTCTCTACTTGTGGCTTATCAGTGGATTACAGTAAAATTAAAGGATTACCACCTGTGTAAAATCAAAAATGGCACAATTTCTTTTCTGTTTATTGGCTGGAGAGGCATAGATGAATATTACGCATTGAGATAACAGTTGGTGAGAGATAAAAATCTCAGCGACTTTGGCTAACAAAGTTACAGGCTTTGTCTGAAATTGACTGAAATTGAAACTGATTACAGATGATACAAAAATAAATAAACTGCTGTTTTTTTTTTCAAGCTTTAGAAACAAAAGTAGACAACTTATAAGCACTATAGTCCTTATTAGTCACCTTGGGTCATCACTTAAAGGTGTCGTACATTAAGCTATGGTTCTTCAATTAGTGGTTGCTTTCACTTGCTTAAAGGTCCGGTGTGTCAGATTTAGGGGTGTCTCTTTCCAGAACATGGCAGAAATGGAATATAATATGCATAACTATGTGTTTCGTTGGTGTATAATCACCTGAAAATACAATTAATTATGTTTTTGTTGCCTTGGAGTCTTTTATATCTACAGACACCGCTGCTCCTCTTTCACAGTCTACCTGTTGAACTGCCATGTTTCTACAGTAGCCCAGAATGGATAAACTAAACACTGGCTCTAAATAGGGCTTTTCACAAATTCCATAACTAATTTTTTTCATATCTGGAAGATGAAGGTAAGGCAATAGGGTTGTAATTAGCAGCTAGATGACATTAAATCCTACACACTGTTCTATTTAAATCTCAGGTTTTGGACTGGATCGACAAACCCAAAAAACTTGGCCAATACAGGCAGTCAGTACATGCACAACATACTTTATGGAACAACAAAGAGTCCAACAAACCCCAACTTCACAGCCCATCACCCTCCTTAACCCCCAAAATGTGCTTTTCATTTAAAGACCTTCTTCCATGGACTGCTGCAGGGTGCTGAGAGAAAAGAAAGAGACGGCGAGAAAAAAGAAAGGCATGGGAGTGGGGAGAGGCTTGATTTATTTGAACAATCTGGTTGTAATGAAAGCAGCCAGGGCTTGCTGGGGGTGGATAGATGGAGTGAGCGGAGAAAAGAGAGGGGAGGAAAGAGTGAATGGGGTGAAATCCGACTGCAGACAGATTGTTGGACTTGATAATGGTTTAAACGGACCCTACAAACCTCTTAACCCCCCGGCTCAGTGTGTGTGTGTGTGTGCATATATACTTCTGTGTATATACTGTACCTAACTTACCATATTACAGCCATGAACTCCATATGCAGCCGATTTGTGCTGCAATATATCTTTTAATGCTGACATACCTGGGTAATATATAAAGGCCAACGAGAGATAGAGAAAGTATGTTTACTACAGCTGCTAGCACACGAAAAGCATGGTTTATATCTTTTGGACGTTGATCTATTCTGAAGAGCAAATTCTGGCACAAAGAGTTTGGATGTCTCAGTTAAAAGAGAATCACATACTTCGGAGTGTTTAAAATCATTTACGATTGCACTAAACCTTTTGGCATTCATTTATAGCACAGATCTATGGACCTTTTCCGGGATGCATTTCTAATCTTTAAAGGAGTTTCTGAACTAAAGTTTTATGTCCTGGTGTCTCATCTTTGGCCCAGTCTCAGTTAATCCTCCTACAAGTCCTCCTAATTAAACAAAATATGCTGTTTGTCCATGACATCTACAACGACACATAGAGGCATTTCCTGATGCTGTGCCCTAATTAGCAGAAAATCTTTCATCTCTGTTGATAAAATAAATCAGTTTTATGACATTACAACACTATTGTTAAGATTTGGTTATGGTTTAGGGAAAGTGGTGGTTTGGGTTAAAATAAGTACTTTGTTAAGGTTAAGGAAACATTGTGGTTTGGGTTAAAATGATTGGGTTCCTTCGTTGTCATGGTTACAGTATATCTGGTAAAGGTTAGAGTGAATGACCGTAGTCATGGTAAAAAACAAACAAACACCAACAAAAAAAATACAGGAAATGAAGAGCTGTCTGTTTTGTTTCTTTATTTTATTGCTTTAAAAGGTCCAGTGTGTAGAATTTCATGGCATCTAGTTGTGAAGTTGCAGCAACCGAGTGGAAATCCTCCGCCTCACCCTACCAGCCTACCATTCCAAGCGTGATGGTGAAACTATGGTTTGTCTGTTCTGGGCTTCTGTAGAAACAAGACGTTCAACATGGCAGACTACTTGTAAGAGGACCTGCTCCCTCTGTAGATATAAAAGGCTCATTCTAAGGTAACAAAAATATAAAAATCCTTATTTCCAGGTTGTTATACTCTGAGGAAAACATCCTTATAAATATACACACTACACACTGTGAAGGTCTTCAATAGGAACCATGGGTTTGGGGGTAAGAGCCATAGAGAAGTCTGGAAGTAATGCATTGAAGTAATGCATTTCTGATCTGGAAAAATAGACATAACTTGGTTTTATTCATGGAAGTAATACAAACTGTTACTTTTTTTGCTCTGACAGATGTAACAACTAACTTTGGTCTTGAATAACCCAAAACTTTTGGATGAGACTGAATTAAAGCAAAAGAACTGTCTTGCAAAATACCTTTCTGTATCTAAATGTCCAGTTTAACTTACCTTTGATATTGAACAGGAACACTAATGGTCACATAAGTGTTGTGTAAGTGTAAGTGTCAGTGTGACTGCTGCTTTTACAGAATTAATCACCTAAAGAGGTGAACTGAATCAAGACACAGTGCAGGCTCACTTTGTAGTTTCTCTAAAATGGCTTTCCAGCCTGTCTGGGTTGTGAGCTCATATTCCTTATTCTCATGAGAAAAACACAGTGGATAAAGCTGTGGAAGGCTCTTTTCCTCCCTGAAATGCAATACAAGGTTTAATTAAATTACTTTAATTGCCATTCATTTGCCCATAGAGCTCAAAGTCTCCTCTTACCCATGGCCCTTAATGACATCCATGTTCTCTGAGGCAGAATTTTAAGTTAAATGAAAAAAAAAAGTTTTTAACACAGCACAATGTAGGACCAACCAACATTTTTCTAAACATTGAAACTGTTGATACAAACATTTTGAAATTTTGGGATTTGGAACATTTTCCAAAAGTATGTGGACTGGAGTTCTTGCCATCTTTTGATCTACTGTAACTAATGGGAGAAATGAAATGTGATGATGTAGAAAGCAGAAATGATAACAGAAGGGAAAGGAATTTGAACATGTCTGTGGTGAAATAGTCATCGTCTTTTCAAAAATAAACTAAATCATTTGCTAAAAGTTTGCAGTATGAGAAGAAGAAGAAGAAGAAGAAGAAGAAGAAGAAGAAGAAGAAGAGGAAGAAGAAAACTAGAGCAAGGGGCAAAAAAGATGAAACCAGGAACAACGGCATCTGAGGGGAGGAGGAGTGTTGTTGCAGTGAACTCTGCCCCTTGGAGCACTGGCTGTGGGTTTCCAGTATTTTTGCAGCACAACAATAGACCCTCAGGGCCAGGCAGGGTCATGTTGTGATAGGAGATGACATGACTGCACAGAGCAGAGACTTGCACCTTTTTCAGGCCTTCCCTGCAAAGCATAACAGATGAGACTAATAATACAACACAATGAGGTCTGTAAACCATATGTTGCAAACATGCATACAATGTGCAAGAGACAAAAATCATACATGCATGAACTCCATTTTTGGTGATTTTAATTCAATGGATTTAGAAAAGTTGGTCAAATTAAACCATGTTTAATACCTAAAACTCTAAAATGCTAGCTGTCCAAGTTCAATTCAATTCAGTTTTATTTATATAGTGCCATATCATAACAAATGTTATCTTGTGACACTTTCCTTACAGAGCAGGTCTAGACTGTACTCTTTATAATATTATTTCCAAGTTGAAAACACTAGTGCTTCTCTTAGGCCTAGGAAAGCTGGCATGTTTTTTTAGATTTTTTTTCTCACTTAAGTCACATTTGGTAAAAAATGTTGTTCTGATATGTTATTTATGTCCTGATATTATCTATGTGTGTATGTTCAATAGTGGTTGAAGATAAGGTTACATTTCTAGTTGCTGATGTTTTGTTTTGAGTCACTGTAAACAGTTTGTTGCCGTAAGGCAGTTTTAAGTGTATGTGGACACAGAAGAAGTTGTGATCATTAATGGAACGTGTTTAGACTGATTTTGGATCACCTTTTATGATGTTGTAACTTATGAATGTTTAAGAAAATCATGGTTCAAGTTTCCCTTACATGTTGCATCGTGATTTTCACAAGAATACTGGATTAAGTTTATGGACACGAGTTAAAATAAGATACATTCAGCAGACTAAGTGGCCTAGGAACTTGGAGCTTGTGGTAAAACAGCCATTACACAACCACTTCCTTCCACGTCACACTATTGTCTCTTCATACAGTCATACTGCCACACAAGGTCATTAACTTTCCACCAAACACTGGGTTATGTTCAATGACATTCATTCATTCATTCATTCATTCATTCATTCATTCATTCACATTGGCCACTTTCTATAATATCCTTCATGGTTAGGTTAGGGTTAGGATGGGGTAAAATTTAGGATTCTGGCAAACAAACTATGGTTAATTACGGTTAGGCAACAAAAACACTTGTTTGAAGTTAAAGGGAATGATTGTGGTTAAGTGTTAATAAAAAGGCAAACTACTTAACTGCAGTTGCGAACTCTGATCTTCTGAATGTAACATCCACCATCCTGACCTACAAGCTCGTGAGCTTCAAACTTGACAGCGCTGCCTTCACTCCTGCACGTGGTAAGTACTTGATACTCAATAGACAGATTTGTCTGACTCGTTTTTTCTTTATTGTTCATCAAACTGTTGCCCTCAGAACTTCTCATGATGTTTCTAAAGTCTTTCCATCTTACAAAGTTCCTCTCTAAACACTTAACTGCTGCAGGGCTTGTTCCCCTTGACCTTTCACCTCTCAACAGGTGACCTTTGACCGCTGGCAGGAAAAGGCCATGGCCGGCCTCTTTATGCTCACTTATAGCAACAAGAAAGGGTGTGTTTGGAGTGTTTAGCTATTTTCAGTAACTCTTCCCATCTCCTTGTCGGATTTAATTACTTGCTTTCTATCGTTCTCCTTTTTGTGTCTCCCTCTAAGCTGCTTTTAATTTTCTTTCTCACTCACGTCATTCTAGTCAGTATGTTTTTATTTAATTGCATGAGACATTCTTTAAATCTTGCTCATTCTCAGGCTCACAGAGTCGTTTCAGCTACAGTTGCATCAACATTTATCCATTTTCTTACCTATCAGTTTTCATTCTGAGCTATCTCTCCCTCCCTTCTTATGACTTCTCTCCCTTCCTGCCTCAGGAAATATCTTGTAAGCCTCTGGGCTTTTCCCCTCCCCTCATCAGATTCATACCAATTGAGTTATTGAAGTGCCACCCCTGTAACAAAGGGCCCTGTTTTATTGGTGTTTGTCAGGCCAGATGTGAAGCAGGTTTTGACATGACCTGGCAGGAAGGAAAGGGGGGGGGAGAAATCGAGGGGAAAGGAGGAGAAGGAGGAGGGATGTGTACAACATCAGACATGTTGATTTTTCATTTGATATAGTATTGTGTGTTTCACTAATTTACTGTAGCTATGGCAACCAACTAAAATGAACTGGCTCACAGTGCACTCAAGAGTTATTTCTTTAGGTCTTTAAAGTGGGATGCAGCAGAAATAATGGACATTGGACTGAGTCATTTTAATTCTGGTTCACCAAAGACTGAAATTGATTAAAATTCAAACTTTGGATTTTATTGTTCCAAAGCTTCGATTCCAGCTAAGATGAAGCATTTTTGAGGGAAATGGTGAGAAAAAACAAAGTGGAAAAAGAAGATTTTTTTAAAGATTTAAGATCTTGGCTTCAAGTTTGGATTTTCATTTATTTTCTAGCATTCCTGCTGCTCCACAGAAATGTTCTGCCAGTCAAGGCCACATATAACCCTTTTATCTTTTCTTAGTATTTGTTTTTCCTAATTGACCCCAAAAGTTCCACTAGCTGTCAAAAGAAGATGAAGCAGAGCACTCATTACAGCTGCTCGCAAATCTTGCGTTACAATACTGGCCAATTTTCCATCTATGGAGCATAGGACTGGGATTAATTTGATGGTTGACATGTAAATAAACAAAAGTGACAGTTGAATAATTCCGTCATTTGACTTTTAGTCAAATCTACAATAACATTGATTTGGGTTCGGTATAGTTTTACTCAGTCTTGTCACTTTAATCACTGTATTCACTAAATTCAATCACAGCGTACGACAACTCTGCAACATTTAGATTGAACTCTTGAAATTCAACTAGAGATGTTGCTACACATCCACATTACTTATTTTTCATAGAATCTGCAATTATGTGACTTAAATGAGTATATGAGTTTAATATTTTGGAAGTATATGCTGCCTTCTTGTAGAAAGTTAGATGAAAATATCAATATTTATAAATATGAAGCTACAGACAGCAGCTTAGCCTAGCATAAGGACTGAAAGCAAAGGGAAACAGCTAGCCTGGCTCTGTCCAAAGGTAAAAACAAAGCACCTTCCAGCATGTTTAAACTTCACTACACAAGATACCTAATTTGTTTAATCAGTACAAAAACAAAAATGTAAAAACATAAAATGCAGGTGGTTATGTATCTGGCCTGTCTTGTGGTCAGGATGAAGTTACCAGACAACCAACTACTCCTGACCAAGAGTCAGCTGAGAGTTCGTACAAAATGTGTGACTTCTTGGCTATTCCCCAGTAATAAAAAAATCTTAAACGCACAACCCTTTAAATATATTCTAATGAATAATAATCTCAAAACATTAACACAAATCTGTGACTAGGCTAACTGTTTCAGGCCAGCTGCTATTGAGTATTGCTATCTAAGCTCAGTTTTCTGGCTGCAGCTCTGTATTTGATATAGAGTGGTATCGTCTCTCTCTCTCAAGTATTTCCCATAATGTGAAGAGATGAGAATGAGAAAGCAAAGCAGTCTTAACCGTAAGTAGTTCATCCGGATGAAGGTTGTTTTACGCCGTTTGGATTTTCCAGTGGCTTTTAAGACACGATAGCCATCATAATCCTTATTTGTTTTTTAACTCAGGGAGGGATTATGTTTTTTCAGTGTGGTTTCTGCAACCAAATTTTGGGCCTGTCTTCTTCAGATTCAGTGTTTCCTACAGGAGATGGTTGGGCTGTTTCTTTGTGGCTCTGGTGTGTGGTTGTTAGTGGAGTTGAGGTGGAGGAAAAAACATACAGAATAAGTGACAATTCAGTGGAATATAAGTTTAGTGTATGAATCATAACTCAAAATGCCTTACTGTGTAACTTCACTTTAAGCAAAAGCAGGAAATGTTAGGTTTCATATTGGGTGGAGTTTGTCTTGTGTCTCCAATATTTCACAAAACCCATATTGTTCCCTCCACTTTTATGAGCATGCTGTGCTCTTTTACTCTTCCTTATTAAATTTTAAATAGTTTTTAATTACTCTTCTGAGGAAAAAGAGCTCTTTCCTGCATTAAATCCTCCCATAGAATACTGTATGTTGAACAACAGCCAAATTCAGGATGTCTGAACTATCTTGAGAAGCAGTACCACGTTGAAAATACAATTCATTTTTTATAAACATTTTACATCTGCATGTATGTCATGTAAGGCTACTCTCAGCTTGTTGACTGACAGCAGCTCATTTCCTTCCACATAAATAAGTCCCCAGGAGCCTCTAAACAAATGAGTGACCTCCACTCTCAGTTATGAGTTTTCCCTCCTCAAACAAAAGATATTGTGTCAGCTTCTATTGAAGCGACTGAGTGTGATGAAATGTTCAATCTCGTGAGACTCTGCATGGAACAGGCTTGGTTAGCAGGTGCAGGCCTGTGAGGGCACAATGATTTCACCTCGGAGACCAGACAAGGTCAGCTATGCTTCCATTGTGAGAGAGACACATATAAAAATACAAGAATGCTCACAAGGCAAACGCACACATATGTTCTTCTCTGTTACTACGTTCTTATTTATGTTCCCATATGAAAGTCGGGTAAGTTTATGCCTATTTGAAATGAATGATGACTAAAAAATACCATTGGCTGTTTAGCCAAGCATTATTATTAATTTTATTCTTATCACTTATTTTAAAGAGAACTCCTAGGATAAGTTTTTCAACCCTGTTTTATGTACTAAATAATACATTTTAGGGAAGGCGTAAATTGCTGTATGTATTCTGGTCTCATGTTTCATTAAATTGAAGTTACAAAAGCTGGTCTAGGCTTCTTCAGCACAGCCTTTTCCTAATCTTTACCAGGTCTATAAACATAACCATAAAAACATAAACCATGCCTACTTGCACCATTAGAGGAGACTGTAGGAAGAGTAAATGAAATATGTTGTCAGTGAACTTTTTGCGGATGGTTCATTATGAACATTTTTGGATTTTGCACATATATACATTAGAATGGACTATAATCTGTCCGGTAACATTTCTTTTAAGATTGTTGCACCCACAAAAACAAAGCCAAACTTTTGTTTTACATTTGACATCAATTTTAGAGGAATCTGACAATAACGTGTAGTCTTATTTAATCTTATCTCATTGGCCATTAGAAAATCCATAGATTGATCTAAAAAGAGAAATGCATTTGGCTTTGATGGGTGTCAGGTGACATTTATAGAAGCTAGATGGCACACATTTGTAAATCCAGAAATTCAATCAAAATGTCAAACAAACAACACAAAGATGACTGAAATCTTTTAAATGCTAAGGGCATTTAAATAAAACTTCACTAAGCTTTCCTAATGCACTAAATAATAATTCATAAAAATAATTAAAAAATAAACTTGTCTCTGGATGCATTTTTCCACACACATACCCTCTCTGGTCAAACTAATCACATTGCATCACTCTCCCTCCTAACACGCAGGGAGATTAGGACTGTGCAGAATCAGCAGTGAGCTGTGTGAAAAGCTCGCAGGTGGGAGATTGAATATTAAAACTCAGCGGCAGGCTGTGTGGAGCCCTCTGAGAGGAGATATGAGAGAGTGTCATACTGAGAAACAATCAGGCCTCACGATGTGTTGGTGAGATTTGTGTGTGGTGATGGGTTGTCTGGGAGAAATGTGTGAGGAATTGTTTGCACATGACACGGAGCAACGAAGCAGATGTGTTAGAGAAATGAGAAGTGTGTTTGTCGGTGGATGTGTTCAGATGTGGAAAACATGTACCTTTATGACATCTACTCTTATATGAGACATACGTATGTCCTGTACAATTTGGGTTATGTTAAAAAACTCCACAACTGTCGCCGCATTTCCACTAATCCTCGTACTGGTTTGAGCTCATCTGAAGTCATATGTGGGTTTCTATATTTGTTTGAACTCTAATGAATTTCCTTTCATTGCTCTGCCCAAGCTACAACATCCTGCCAGCCTTATGTAAACACAGTTACATGTCTAAAAGAAAAACCTCCACTGATCATCAGCCTGTCATTCTCAATAAGCCAACCCTGCATAACAGACGGTGGAAGAAACTGAAGCAGTCAAGCAGGAAAAACAGAGGCTAAAACAAGATCTAGACAACCTAATCTTAAGGACACTTGTGAAGCTTAGTGGAAATCTCCAGATTCTCCTTTGGAAGTCGCAACTGTTTGGCAGCAATTTCAACATACATGAAGACACATGCAGCGCATGTTTGTGATGCTTTCAATCCAAGAAAGCATCAATGAAAACAGTTCCTTCCTTTCTGTTGGTGCCTCTGAGTCTCCAGGAATTGTTACAGATTACAAGTTGCCTACATTTGTTCTGTATTATCTTATTTGCAAAATTGTAAAAAAACAAATGTTTGGTTTTGTCAAAGCAATTAGCACAGTGCATTTCATAGACATAAGAATTGACTGACTATAAAACACAAGGTCTAAAAATGGAAAATCTCTCACTCTCTGACCACTTTGCTAAATTTTTGTGATTTCAGAAATTAAAAGAAAAAAAAACCTCTGAAAGTTTCAAGAAAAAATCTAAATCTAAAAAATCAATAATCATCTCCCATTGTATGATTAAAGATGCGTTATGCAACATTTTAATAATGAATAGATGAATTAGAGCCACTGTTACACAAGGCAAGCTAATCAAAACTACTGCTGTAACAACAAGTCCCATGATGCAATCTCATGAGATGGAGAGGATTGTTAAAAGTTAGTGAATATAAAACATAAAACTCATCTGACTCACATGCCTTGCCTTCATTCTTGCCTTACCACCGGCTTCTGTCTCTTGCTCTCTTCTAATTCCTACTATTCCTATTCTTCACTGAATATCTGACTCATAGAAAGAAAGTCCACACTAACTTATATATAATACCACATGATGGGTATATTCGCAAGTTCGGTTCACAGCTCATTTTTTACCATGTTTGGAATTAACAACAGCCAATCACAGATGGCAGCTTTGGTGCAAGGTTGTTCTGAAAACAGCTACCACAAATACAGATTCATGAAATAAGTCTTTATTACTCAACACTCAAACAATGCTGTATAAAATTGTACAATACATTACATTCCTTGATTCTATCCAGGTAATGAAATCTGGTCCACGGGCTTTTGTGTTTAAGTGCTCGTTTTACCTCGACTAGCAGGTCTACCAAATTCAAACTACTAGATTATTGAAATTAACCCTCAAAGAAAAAAATAAATAAATCAACAGTTCTATTATTTAGGCAAACTCCTCTGCTGTGGAAGAACCTGTGATCCATTAGAAAGCTCCAGAACAGCTACAGCAGCTTACTAACGGCCCTTGTCATGAGAGTTTTTGCACAGCATTGTTTGAATTCACCAATGAGATTAATACCGTGTCTGTGTAATGTTCATGTTATCTGGTTTTCTCATTTAGTCTCTTTCCTTCTCTGAGGTATACGAGCAGGCTGAGTGTTGACTGACGGCCAGAATTAAGAACGTGCAAATGCTCTGGCAGCTCTCCCTGCAGTACCTCATAATGTTTAATCAAAACCATGCCCGGCACTTGCCCCCGACTTTCCACCGCAACTCCTCCAGTATTCTCAAACAGAAATTAAAGTAGTCCTTTTTCTTCCTTGCTGATATTTTTCACAGTGGAAAGTTTACATAAAGGAGAGCCTCCTATCCCTGGAGCTCTCCTTTCCAAATACCTGCAGAAAGAAATCAAACTCTGTTTGTAAGTCTCCCTCTTGCTTTCCTTCTCTCTTTCTCTCTCTCTCTCTCGCTTTCCCCTGAGCTTGTCAGATCAGTCGAGCTTTCCAACTCTCCAGGAGAGGATCAGCCATCATTCTGTGGGCGTCGATGCAGGTCTTAATTATTGCAAGCAGGTTTTCATGGAAGAAAGCTGCAGTAATGGAGGATTTTGCCAAGAGAGAAAATACAGGAAACTGTTAAGATACTGTGTCGATGGATGGATGGTGCATTCTTAGCACATGACGCATGAAGCTCAACCAAACTCTCTGGCACCCTTGTTTTGCAAGGCATACGGTCAAAAGTGGTGATAATACACGAGTGTTCACATCAGTAACTCGATTTGCAATGGATAAAGTGAATAAAATAAGTACTAAACGAAGAATTCATTACTTTCATTATGTCCTTAAACTATGTGTGTCTCCCTGTATTGTAACATTTGTAAGTGGTCAGTTTGTTTTGCATTTAAGTCACAAATAAAATGACTCTGTCAGTGCTGATGTCTGGTATTTGGGACATGACGTGTTTCTGTTTGTGTAACGTGTTATGATTCAGAATATAACAGTTGATTTCCTACCAACCGCAGACAAACAAGTTAAAGCCGGAACTGAATGAAATTTGTGTGAGTGCAGGTTTCACTTTTTGGGTGCTAAAATCAAGCAGGAATACTGGTTTTCTGTAAAATATTGAGCTTCAGTAGGGGAAACTCTTCCTCACTCCTCAGAGGTTAAAGGTCAGCATCAGCTGCAGAGAAGAAACAGTAAAGAATTCAGACCCCTGCAGTGGTTTCTTTTAAGGCCTTTAAAGGATTAGTTCATAGTTTTTCTGAATGCTTATTTGTTTTCTTTTGCAGAGAGAAGATTAAGACCACCAAATGTTTGCCTGGTAATAATGTAGCTAGAGATAACAGCCAGTTTGCTTAGCTTAGCTGAACTTATCTGACTATAAATGATGGAAACAGGGGAAAATATCAAGCAAAGCTCTGCCTGAGGGGAAACAAAAACTCCCTACCAGCAACTCTAAAGCTAATTAATTAATTACAGTAATTAAAAAGGTTATATCTCTCTGCCATGTTGCTGTCTGAAGACGATCACAGAAAATGGAAAATAGTAAGACTTTACTTCTGTACCATCTACCAAAAAAAGGCCACAAATATGTGTACAGTGCTATCCAAAGCCTGTGATGGATTTGTTCAATACTAAAAAGTGAAATAAGGACACCCACAAATTAAATTTTACTCTTAGTAAGCATTTCTTATGTAGTCACATGCCAAATGGACTGATGAGGACCCATGTCTGGTTTAAAATTATGTGGAAATGTGGAACTTACTATTAGCCAGGGTTCTTTCAGCATGGCGCATTAGTTTTATATTTTTATTTATTTTAGGTTCAACAAAGTTTGGACAGATATGGAAAATCGAAACAAGGCATTTAAGGTGTGAATGTGTGTGAACTGTGTAAAAGTGGAGCATAGAAGCAGTTAAAACACCTTCCTGGGATTAATAATATAAAACGAGGATTGACCAGTGTGATTGATGGAGTGAAGCAGTTTCCCACTGGGTATTCCTGTTGTAAATCTAAGGTGTAAAAGCAGATAGATTTACTGCAGCCCTGCCCAGCAATCCAAGGTTCTTGTCATAATTTGTTCATCTGAAAGAAGGTTTTATTCAGAGATGACGAAACGATTCATGGGTTCGTAGCCTATTCCTGTGAAATTTATACCCCACAATCTAAAACTCATATTTCTGTTTCCTTCAAGTTCATATCCTTATGGTTTTTATGGCTTCTTTGGGTTGGGCGCTTTTCCCTGTTGGATTTTTTTTCTCATTTTTCCCTCCTAAACCTCATGGCAACCATTCATGTTTGGAGGGCTTCCTGTAATTCATATTAAGTTTATTCAAAAAGGGGCTTTAAAAAGGAGAGGAAAAAAATATTTCAGCCATCAACTCTGAATATGAATTCATGTGTGTGTGTGTGTGTGTGTGTGTGTGTGTGTGTATGTGTGTGTCTGCAGTTTTACTGTATATATAAACATAAACAGCCCTCTTCAAGGCTCACCACTGTTAGAGCCTGAGAACAGACACGTCATCTGTCTGTGATTTAAAGAGAGTAAGAGAGGGAAGTCAGAGAAAAACAAGCTCCAGGAAAGACACGGAGGCAAAGATGACTAAATATAGGAGTTTTGTTTTTCCAGAGTTATTTATATCATGCTATATGTTATATCATTTACTTGTGCCTCATTGTTTATTGCAAGTAATCACATTACTTTACTGCTTAGTCAGTACATTAATGGTTACAGCAGTTTTATTTATTTTACCAAAGGTGACTTTCACAAATCGTTCACGCCCACAGATTACATTTTATGGATTTAATGTGCAGAAAGTGAATACATAACAGTAGTATACCCAGTACACCACAACTTCCTTACTAAAATTAAATCATGTGAGTGAACCTCCTCAAACCAAACCTGTGATCAGACATGAGCGTCACTGGTCCCAAATCCTACACCAAAACCACTCACAACTTCTGCCTCTGCCATTGATAACTTTAATTATATCTCCCTTCACAAGTTGCAGCCTTGAAGGCAATCTCTTCTTTGAGCACCACGTCAACACAATCACCAGAACTGAAAACTCATCAAAGCCCATCACTCGCCTTCTCTGCTGCTGAAACTTTCATCCATGCCTTCATCACTTTAATAACAGACCACAACAGCATTTTTTATATGGCACATCATCCAAAGTACTAAATAAACTCATTTAGATCTCTGCTGCCTGTCTGCTCACTCACTCCCAGTGTCCTCCAGAAACTCCACTGGCTCCCTGTCCCACAAAACATCAAACTTAAAATCCTTCTCTTAACTCACAAAGCCCTCTATAACCAAGCCCACTGTTACCTCACGGATCAAATCCATCATTAAACTCTGTCCCGCAGCCTCCGCTGCTCTGATGCCAACCTCCTGTCTCCACCACTCCACCACAAGCACCAGACCTGTGACGACAAAGCTGTCTCCATTGCTGCCCCCCCCCATCTGGAGCTCTCTTTCCAAACAAATTGGAGACTACCAACCTGTCTATGTTCAAATATGTATTCAAAACTCAGCCTTTAAGAACTGCCTTGAATGCATGATTGATGTTGTGTGTTGTATAGTTTTAGTGTGTTGTATTATGATTTTAACTCATGTCAAGTGTCTTTATATGTATTAATAATGCATACATGAACTATTTCATACGTATGAAAAGCAATATAAATAAAATTTAATTATTATTACAAAAGCAAAAGTAATAATAAGGAACTGTATAATGATAATAGCTGTGTTAGATCTCTGTTAATTATTTCAACATTAGTTCTGAGAAATCATGTGTTTTCCAGTTAGTTTGTTCAGTAAAGTGGCTCTAAACACCACTGCACAGTACCCATGAGTCCCACACTGCAAAAGGGTAGAACTGGAAGTAAAATATCAAACCATACTCCAAGAATGAAAATGTGAATTGATCTGGACTGTTTCATATCAAATTTCCGCAAAGCATGGCTATTCACTTCTGCTTACTATTACAAGCATACAGACAGATCTTTGTCTTTAACCTTTCATCATGCAACCGAGGGCCTGTTTCACTAAATTTGCAACATGCAAGCTGCAATTTGTAACTTGAGTTTATAGGTTTACATCAGTACAAACACCATGCCTGTGATCCATGTATACGCACCCCATCAGACTTTTATTTCCCCAACTAACTCCAATATTTTCCAACTCTAACATGCATCGGTAACTCAATATGATACACCACTGAGCATTTGGCACTGTACCAATCAATAAAGAGACTAGAAATTAATGAAACTGTTTAACCTTTCCAGAACTTGTTCAGACCAGAAGAAAGAAGAAAGAAATAAAGCAATTTAGAAAGACACAGTGGAGAGGGGTGAGGAGAAAAGTTAAGTGTGTGTGTGTGTGTGTGTGTGTGTGTGTGTGTGTGTGTGTGTGTGTGTGTGTGTGTGTGTGAGGTGTTCATTGCTTGCTTGCCAGGCACTGATTACAGGGCTGTGGATCAATTTCAATCTGGGAGACGGAGTCAAGTCCCAGTCAACACTGTGAAGGCAAACAGTCAGGTCAAAATGTCACATGACGCTGACAACCTGAATCAGACATGCAACGTGACGAACAGTCACCCCTCACCACCAACACCATCTCAATCCTCTTTTAGACAGGACCCCCACACAGGGCCACCCACTTCAAAGGCCCTGATTTTCCCACCACCATCACCTTTCCCGTAGGACCCAATGTGTACAGAATGTAAAACATGTGTTTATGTGAGCATATGTGCATGCACGTGTGTGACATATGTCTATATATGTGTGTGACAGCAGTATCAATATATGGATCCCTCTCATGTGTGTGCATGAAGTATTTAAGCTAGCGTTAAGAAGAGATTAGCTTACTTTAGCATAAAGACTGAAAGCAGGAGGCAGCAGATGGCTTTGCATCAATCCAGAGTTCAGATATATTTTTACTAGCATCTGTTGTTAGATTTTCCCTCCTGTTTCCAGTATTATGCTAAGATTAGTTATCTGCACGACTACAATTATGTACTTACTGCACAGAAATGTATCTGTAAGAAAGCGAATAAGCATTTATCAGTCCAGCCCAACGCTCCCATAGTGTTTTGCTGGTGACTGTGAGGCCCATTAGGCTTTTCAATGCAGCCCGCCGAACTTATCCACATCCAAAAAATAAAAACATATCTTACAAAGATATGTGTCTCATCACTGTGTGATGAAAACTCGGTGAGCTAGCCCCCAGAGTAGCAACAAAACCCCAAATGACACAGTATGTCTTATCTTTGCTGTTTCGTGTCAAAAGTTCTATTCCAGTGCGAAGAAACGCTGCTAATGTCTCCTGCTATGTCTCTGCTTTAGTTTGAATCAGTCATGAAGCTCCTGGTTATTACATAAAGACAAAGAGGCTTTGACAGTGAAGTGTGACCTCTTGCTGCGATATACTACCTTTGGATTTACTTCATTCTGGATCGTCATTGGTGGGTCAAAGGTGAATGTGGGCGGTACTAATAGTGTACAGGTGACAGGTGTCAATCATCCACACTCTGTGTTGTTTTAGCCTTAGTAGCACCACTAGCTGCTACCTGCTGCTTCATATTCTTTAATACCGCTTGTTTCAAACATCGCGTCGTATTAAAACTCGAAGTCTTCTTTCTTCTGCCACACTGGTGAAGACATGTTCATTATTAGTTTGGCAAAGGGGGGCTTGGAGGTCCTGGCCCGGCCCCTCTGTCAAATTTTAGAACCCAATGTGGCCCGCAAGTCAAAAAGTTTGCCCACCCCTGCCCTAGCCTATAATGTTTTCAAACCATCTGTTATATTGCATATATACGAGCATGTGAAGGTGTGAATGCAAAGCCTGCATGGGTAGAGACAGAAAAAAATAAACCTCACATTTTTATTGGTTGCTGTTAATGACGAAGACTCCCACTGCTGTCAGTCCTGTCACGCCTCATCTGCACCTCAGAATGTTACTTCACTGCAGTGTGATTGTAACATGCCTCCCTTCTCACACACGAGGTCACAGGTCCTAAACACACACACCAAAACCACTTCCATCATCACTCTAATTACAGTCGCTATTCAGTTATAAGTGTCCTGACAGAAAGAGTTGTTCTTTCAAACCACACCCTTATGTTTACCTCTGCCAGAAACTGAGGCCAAGTAATAACAAGTTTTCTTCCTGTAAACTGACCGGAAAAGCCTGCTGCACTGCGCTGCTGATTTACAAGAAACTGGTCTATATTGGCACAGCACAACCACACAACCGTGAACAAAGCTAAAGAAATTTGAAAGAGGACAGTAATCACAGCTGTATCATGAGTCCAGTCATTCCGGTGCAACATTCATGAGCTGAACAAGATTCCCTTTATTGTGAATGTGGTTTCTTCTCATGCACTGATAACGTGGTTTACATCATACAAATGAATGGATTGGATGACGTGAGAAAAGCATGAATTGGCATTTTCATGGATGTCACAAGAAAATGTTAGCTAACGCTATTGCATGAGCTACGTCACGAGGGGTGAAGTTTGCCCAAAAGCTAAAGGTTTATCTGCCTCGCAGGCTGCACTGTCCTACTGTTTGTGTGAAAACTCACTTTATATGAACATAACATCATGGTGGTAGCATAGAAGTTTACAACACTAGCATAAAACTGCATGGGTAAAAGTCTTTCTGGAGGATCAGTACTACTCAGCATCAGATAGTTCATAGTGCCTTTGTGATTGTGTAAATGTAATGCTATTTGTTTGATTGCATGCAATATTTGTTGCACCAAACATTTAACCCCACCCAATTGTATCTTTAAAGGCTTGTGTGTGACTCAGGTCTGGTATGGGAGTGAAGGTCCAAGAGTTGTTTGCTGTGATTGTGTTTATACAGACAGATTTCAAGAGAATCAGAGAAGAGAGAAAATTCTTGTGAGTCATGTGTTGCATGCAAACTAATAAATTATCTTGAGACTTCATCTTTGGATCTGTCTTTTTGGTCTTCTCTCCTTCATCTTGCTCTTCATCTTAACTAAAACAAGATTAATACTAAGTACTGCAGTCTCCTACACTATGTGGTGCAGCAATGAAAAAACAAATACTTTCTCTGCTTTCTGTTTTTTTTTTCTTCATCGACTGTAAGCTTTCACAAGACATCCATTTCAACACTTCATCCTTCAAACTAAAGTGCTAAAATCTTTGCAAGGTAATCATCTCAGACTTATTTCTTGCCAAGTCAGCATGCAGCCTTGATTAAGTAAACGTGAAAGTAAAAGTGTTTTTCGTTTTTTTTCTACAGAGTCATTCCTAAAAACAAATGGCTGTTTGTCTGTGTCACTTCTCAAAAGCTCTGGTGGAAAAAGCCTTCCTCAGCCCTCAGAGGCTGATTATGCAGAAAACATACATTTATTTGCAAATAGTAATTTTCTCTTTTTTTTCTTTTTTTTTTTTTTGCTAGAACCCCCCAAAACCACGTTGTGTAATTTATCATGAATGTGATGACAGTGGTTTCATAGACTTTTGGCATGACTCTGTGATTTGTAATTTATTTGCTTTAATTTAAGGAGAAGAAATGTGGCAGAGAGAAGTACACACACACAAGTTTCTATGACTACACTATCTCTTAAACTACATTCAGCTGACGCTTTTATCCAACTAACTAACTGACTTAACTAACTTTAAACATTACAAATAAATACCTAACTTCAAACCTCACACTTATTTAACCAAAATGTATATTAAGTGATGAGGAATGGGAATCCAATTACATTCTGGATGGACTGGCTAGGTACATCCAATGCAATACAAATGTTGTGCACCAGGACCTCAAGGAAGACACAAAACACAAGCAGCAACTCAGAGCTGGACACAAACCTAAAGGCAAGAAAGATGGGTTTAAAATGTCCCTACTTTTCAGAATTGTCAGTGTGTAAAATGTAATAAAAGCTGAAAATCAGAGACAATGAAACTGTATTCACTGACAGTAAAGTGGAAGTAGAATTATCATGCATCTTTGCCATCATCTGTTACAACCCATTCAGACCTAGAAAGTCCCGTTTAAAGACCTACTAAATACAAGAACACCAAACCAACTCTGAATAGACATCACATCTGGTGAGGTTCACCTCGGTTCATGTGCTTGTATGAATGTGATTGGTCAAAGCAGTTTGTTACCATGTTATGACATGTACTGCTTGTTTATCTGATTGGTATGTTTTCACAAAGTTTTAAGACAGAATACTGGAAACTGAAGTTAAAACACAAGCTCACACATATCTTTCTCTTGTCAACTCAAAAAGTAAAACAGTGCTGTATTATTGAAGCTGGCGAAGCACCAAACCTTCTCAAATCTTTACCATTGCTACTAACAGCTGAGAGGTCAAGGCCATACCACCTGCAGGGTCATCTTTGTAGTTATTCTAAAAAAGGATCAAAGGTGAGGAGGGTAGTCTTTCTCTTCCTCTACATATGAACCAATCAAAAAAACAACAACTTTCCTCTATTTTTATCTTTGAAAACAAACTGCAGAGGCAGTATGGGCCAGATGGCAGAACTGTTTTCATGGAAAATCAGCTTGAAGAAACATCAGTCTGACAATCCGTCTCCCTTCATACTGCCTAACCACCGTCTGATCTCATCTGCTGCACTGCCGCAAAAACAACACAGCCCCTAAAATTGGCAACATTATCGCCCCTAAAATTAGGACAATTTGGGAGAAATATCAGGGCTAAAATTACTTAATGACAACAATGAATTTGTCATTTGCGTCTAAACAGTTTTGCTTTGATTTATGGGCTTCACTCCATACGGTGAACTGGAGATGAAGAGATGGCTCAGCTTTCACAGGATGGAACAAAAACTAAAGACCAGTAAGAAGAAAAGTTTCTTTTGACAAGGAATAGAATACATTATAGGTAATGTTATTTAAAAAGAACTTTCTTGCTGAGAGTTTGTTAAGAATATCATGTCTGTGCCTCTGTCCAAAGGTAACAAAATCAACCAAGCAGCAAAAATATATGTGTAAAAAATGCTAAGTTGTGATTTATTTTTATTACTGAACTCTACAGGCAGATTTTGATTCAGTCTTTATGTTAACCTAGCCAAACCACTGCAGGCTATATACCCTCATATTTCTTAAAAGCCCAATGGACATGACAGTGGTATCTTCTCATCTAAGTCTCAGAAGCAAAGCTAATATGCAGATTTAAATGTATAATCATTCCTTTAATCATCACACAACACGTCAACCCTTCACCATGCAAGACTATTGTTCTATCTTTAAAATCTTGAGGAGGCGTTTAATCTTAAACAGATGTATCTTTTTTTTTTTTAAGGCAGCAATAATAGCATTACCAAGAATTTTGAAAACAAAGCAAGCCACATAATAATAATGAACCATAATCATTGACAGATGACAGATGACTTAAAACCAATTATGTTGTAGTTTTATCAGTAGAATGTTATCCACAGTGTTGACCACTGCTACCAGATATCTGCCATAAGCCATATATTTTCTAACTATACAAGAGGTTTTAGACAGGTTTGAGTCTGGCTGACACTGCTGTTGAAGTGCTCTTGAGGAAGATACAGAGTAGTACTCTTCTGCTGCAACACATTCTCATTCCCAAAAATCCCTAGACTTCAAACTGTATCCCTCTAGCGTCGGTTTTCCATGCACAGGTCTCCCCCATTAACAATAATAATGCAACATTCTGTTAGATGTTTAAAATAAAGCTTCTTATGTCTGTTTCACCCACCCCATTCAACCTCCTCCAAATGTGGACTATCTCACTCTTCTCACTCTGTACATTATCTGACTTCAGCGGCACCTCAGTGCATAAGGCCAGACAGGGTGAAATGATACAAGGGTACCTACAGCATCATAGTTTGAAGTGTAGGGCCAGTGGCCAAGCTGCCATGTTTGATAACTTGAGAGTGAGAACAGACTAGCGGACTCTGATGTGTATATTCGTAAAAAGTATATATATATATATATATGTTTGTTGGCACAGAAATTAGGTCATGAACATTTCTTGTTACAAAAAGCACTGTGTTTTTCTTAAATGCAAGTATAAACGTCACTATGATACATTAAGCCCCAATGCAGACAAAACAGACCTCCTCACAACAGCTTAGACTTATTAGTGTTTTGGAAAAAAAGAGACACACAATGACAAGAGGATGTGAATAACAGGGCAACTGATGACAGCTTATGGTCTCATCTCTTTTTCTTTCAGCCTTTATCTGAGCACTTCAACATGGTTTCAAACATAAGGTCCCAAACATTCAAAAGAGTCTTTTAACTTCATGTGTGGACGGGAAAGATATTGAGATAGATAATATGAGATATATGAGTGACTTGTGCTTGGATGGATGGAAAGAAGAAGCCAAGAACAAAGGTAAAGAAAGATGTGAGGAGAATCATTTCTCTGGGATAAGACATTTTAAAGAAAAACAAAAGAAAATACACTATATGAGGGACTGAGATAAGTATGTAGTGATAGACAAGAAAATGGGAAGGTAGAGAGAAATCGGATATATCGTTGCCACATGACAGTGATGACAAGAAGCAAAACATTAGTCTGTCTTTAAAATGCAAAAACAAACATTTATCTGAATTTAGAGCAACATCAAACAGTGTTTATATGCATGTGTATTTACTGTACATATTCAGGTTAGCCTGCATGTAAGTAAAGTATGTGTGCGTGTATGTGTGTGTGTGTGTGTGTGTGTGTGTGTGTGTGTATTGCTGTTTGACTGTGTACCAGTTTAACCCTGCATTCTCATGATATGACTCTGATTGTTACATTACATGCCAGTGCAAGTGTACTGAAAGAAAATAGGTCCAAGAGAAAGTGAAATCCTTATCCAGGGAGCGACTGGAATGCTTTGAACATCACAGGTTGATATAGGAGTATCTGAGATTTTGATGAGAATAAAAACAGTTTTTTCATCTCTATATTCAGCACAGAAGTTTCCTTTGTGCAGCACAGATGAAACATGCTTCACACACAGACAGTAGATGAATATAATCTGTCACCATCGCCTGCTGTGTTCTTTACTTCTATACTGAGATGTGTAAATAAATTGCAGCCTCTGGGCACAGTAGGTCAAATTTCTTTCATCTCTGCACCGGAATGAAACAAGTATGGTTTACAGTGCAAAATAGAAAGACCACCAACGTTGTTTAACTTGGCTTCCTTTCAACATGTCAGAACCTTTAACAAAATAAGACGTGCACGCCAACACGTTCGTTTTTCCTGTAAAACTGGATTTGTTCCACAAGCTCCAAAAGAAAAATCTGATTTGTGTGAGTTGCTAACAGGATACTGACAAGTATACAGTGACAAGGGGACAATACATACAACAGCCAGAGATTCACATTTGTTGAAAAGATGTTTGCTCTGGTATATCTGGAGCACTGTGGGGTTTGAGTGAAGCACAGATGGTCCTGAATAGTTTCGCTTTTGACAGCAGCACTTTGTACCAGACTGTGTACAATTACATAGACAAATGCATACCTCAAACTGCGTGAGTCAAAGTATCATAAACACACATACACCTTTGAAGGTTTGATTCCCATTATGAATTCATAATGAAAATGTATGCAATCTTTGCAGCATGGAAAAAGGGGTTGAAGCCCCTGAAAACTTAAAATGGTTTAAAATGTGAGCATTTCTGTTTAAAAATATAATACACATGGTAAGATATTCTTTGACCTGTGTGAGAAAGAGAGAGCTGAGACAGAAAGCTTTTGACTTTCCAGTCTATCTGCGTTCTAACCCTCACATGGTCATGAGCTTTGGGTAATAACTAAAAAAATTAGATTGTGGAAACAAAATGAGCTTTCTCCACAGGGTGGCTGGGCTCAGCCTTATAGGGTAAGGAGCTCTGGAGGGAACTTGGAGAGTGGCTGATCCCTTGCATCGAATGGACCCAGTAGAGGTGGTTTGCCCATCTGATCAGGATGCCTCCTGGGTGCCTACCTTTGGAGGTGTTCAGGGCAAGTCAACTGGGAGGAGATCCTGGGGCAGATCCAGAACTTGCTGGAGGGACTATATAGCCTGATATAATTTATAATCTGGCCTGAGAATGCCTTACGATCCTCAGGAGTTACTGGAATACTTTGCTGGGTAGAGGGACTTCCACCCGACTTTAAAGAAAAACAAAAAAACAAAATTGAATATCTCTGTAAATTAAGCTAAGTAAACCCTATGCAATATGTAATGGAAACATTTTAAAGTTAGTAGGAGAACATGAGGGGGAAAAAACCCCTCAACTATACCCAGTCAGTTTTGCCTTTTTGTGTGTTTGCTCTTTTTCTCCCTGTCTTCAGCCTTTTTAATATATTATTCTTTCCTCTGTGTTCTTTGTCACTGTCTCTCCTGCTATCTCTCTGTCAACAAACCTGGTATATTTTTCTGACTCAGCTCAGTGTCTGCTCGACTCACTTCAGTCAGACTGTGTCCTGAGGTTGTTGATGCTGACTGGTAATGGCTTCTCCAGACTAGGCATTATTTTCAATGTGCTGTGAAACCACTGGCCAAAGACAACAATGGGCCTTACAAGCTTCCCATATAATCACTTTGATCATTGCGAGGGCTGCTCTTAATGGCTACTATATGCTGCAGTGTGGAAAACCTTTTGGCAAGAGGCCAACAGTCTGATCCATGCAGAAGTGGAGGACGCAATTATTTTGGATCAAGCAATTGTGGTGTTGTAACCCTGTCCTGTTTTTGGCCTTACTTTTTCCAGGAACATTTTCCCTATGTGTACATGCTTGTTTAAGCTCTGCTGCATAAAGTCTTTAACAAGTGGAAGCTGCCCAGTGCACCACAGCCTTTTACTATTGACCACTTTAGCTCTTCTCTGGAGAAACTGAAGGTTAACGGGGACATTCCACCACTAGAGACTCTTGGACCATCAGTTATCATTGATTCTAATAACTATGTTGGAAAACCTTGGGTGATTAACTTTTCTGGTGCTGCCATCATGTTCCAGTTGATACCCTGTATTCAAACATTTCATATCATTCTGGCCTATTAAAGTTACTTTTGGCAAAGCAAGTATAGCACATGATGAGTGACAGTTTGCTTGCTACAAAGTAAGATGTGGAATGTGCTGTTCACTGAAAAAAACTCTTGTTTAATGCAGAAATGAAGAAAAAGAAATAAAGTAAAAGTAATGAAGAGAAATCGAAGGTTCAGTGAGATATGCATTTTTAGAAAGAAATTGGTGCTCCTTTTCCTACAGTAGATCTTTTGCAGTTTCATTGTTGAATGTCGGTGAGTCTATAAAGATGTCCTGCCTTATACTGTCAGTACTGAAACCAAACCAAGATTGATGATGATGACTCATGATAGTAGCTCAGTGGTAAAGCATTTGACTGCAGATCAAGAGGTCCCCAGTTCAAATCTGGGTGCCCCCTCTAACGCTAACGAAGCTTGAACTTTAATTCAACCAATGGTCTGATGATGTGAGTCTGTCAGTAAACTGACATCTTCTAATACGTAAAGTGCGTTATTGCAATGGATTATGCACGTTTGTCACTATACATGACTTCCATTCAGTAAACTAGTTGTTCTAGTAGATGAAGTGAGTTATTGAGATAGATTATGTAGTCACATACATGACTTCCAGCTGGAAACAGCACCCTCCTTCATAAAGTATAAAACTTGAATGTTTTTATCACCACTTTTCAAGCCTAAAGTGACTTGGTGGTAGAAACAGCGGCACCTTCCTTCATAAAGTATGAAATTTGAATGTTTTTACCACCACTTTTCAAGCCTGAAGTGACCAGAAGCATTGGTTGAACTTTAATTCAACCAATGGTC
>NC_040020.1:24018014-24018338 GCF_000972845.2 Larimichthys crocea | reverse complement strand
GCAGTAATTTGGTAAAATAATAATTTAGAATAATATAAATTTCTCATGGTTCACCAAAGTCATTCAGATAAATGTGTGAGATATTTCAGTTTGAACCAAAATGGTCAACTGATATTGTCATCCTGAAACCATGCTACTAGACAGAGAAGTCTGTGCCATCAGTACAGAAAACCATACAAACACTAAGGATTTACTCAACCTTTCCCAGAATTCCCAGATGTGTACCACTGAGGTGTCTGCCTATGCAAACAATACTCTCTAATTTTTTCATGTTTGTTTTCTTTCTCAGATAAACATGCCCATTAATTGAGTGTGCGTGCAAAG
>NC_040020.1:23941552-24017914 GCF_000972845.2 Larimichthys crocea | reverse complement strand
AGCCAGCACTAGAGCAATGAAAAAAGCCCAGGGTCATCCCAGGGAACACGCATCGTCAGACCGCCCTGCTATGGCTCAGAGGGGGGTCCACTATCAAATGGGGGCAAACTGAAAAAACAGGAATAATGAGGTAACGGTGGTGGCAGCATTTTGGAAAGAACCATAGATGACCAGGCGACCGATCCATGGTAAACACACAAAAGCGGCAAACGCTGGATTTGACACGAAACAGCGGCAGCAACATCATGAGTGTAAGAGACAGGGTAAGGTCAAATGACAGAGTTAAAAAAACTTAAATTTGACCAATCTGTTTACTTACTTTTTTGAAAAAATCAATTTATAAATGCAGAAGACCCCATGAGAACTGTTTTAACATGATCGCGATTTTTACAATTTTTAAAACCAGTTAATAGTTTAAATATCAGGAAGTTAAAAAAAAAAAAGAAACTATATATTTTATTATTGTATGTTTGGCCCGTCTGAAGTAAATTTTTCAAGGGGGTCCTTTCAGAGGGAATAGGTGGAAGTAATGCTGGTCCCGGGGGCCCCTACTTTACAAGGGGAAGCTCCCATCAGGGGCCCCAGAGAAAGTGAGGAGAAAAAGCCAAAGGCCCCAGAAGGAGGCGGACCACCAGACACGCAAAAGGGGTCCTACTCATGCCTCATACCTGAATGCCCTGAAAATCATGCACTGTCGTGTAGACTGCAGCCCACCAGCTCCCTTTTTAAAGTTTTATACATCCTCGGGGGATATCCTCTCGATCTACCGTCTCCCCATACCCCCAACTTTCAACCTGCACTACCTGTGCCCTTTAAAACACAAACCACGGCCAAGCTCAGATGGTTCCAGCAGCGGTGTTTTATATGGAACGAAGAAAACTGTCCCCCCGCCGTTTATCTGTACTCTGCGGAAGAAAGATTCGTGAAAAAACAGGGTCCGGAAAGTTTCACAATAAGAAGTTTTTACAATCATTTGAATAAGTGCGGGAGGCCAATTAGGCAACATTATTACAGAACCAAACAAAAACATAAACAACCTTTTACAAATGTTTGTGTGACGAAAAAAAAAAGCGTGACACTTTACTTGTCTTTCTATTCTCAATCACCCCTTTAGTTTCATGTTAACTAAGATATCCTTTGTTTTTTCCTGAACACTCGCTTGAAAATCGTATAATTTACACAAAAATAGGCCGCCAATAAAAAACGTAAATGGAACCGTCAATCACAAACAAATTGTGACGGGCCCCCCCCGAGCCCCCTTAATGTTGGGGGTTGTATATGTGACAGTCCCCGATGCACAAGGAAACAGAAGGACGCGTTGGTTCCATGTGTTGGTTGTTTTTCCCAGGGTTCCACCAGAAGGTTTGGGGATTTGCATCATCAGGGATGATTTGTTGCTAAATGTGCTACAAACCTGAGGCCGGGCACCCGTTGAAGCCGAAATTAACGCATTTATCTCCACGCTGGCTGCTTTCCCGCTCTCACTCCACTCACGCCGTCTGAGGAAGACGCCACGGCGTGGCTGTGCTCTCCTGTTTTCTTTCTTGTTTTTGCACTCACTCACACATGCATCTGTAACCCATTGGAAATTAGGTGTTACTTAAACACAAATTAATTAATTTTAATGACAATTTATGTATTTTCTTGCCTTTTATTGCCACGTTCGCTATTTCACATTTAAGTCATTATTTTATCTTCAAATGTCTAATTTTCAGTTAGTAAGGAAAAACTTGATAACAAATACGTTATTGGTTCAGGAGGAATGATTAATTCCTATTGGTGTAAAATAAACCAAGTCCCGCCTTTTTATTCAGGTTAGAAAGACGCAGTCTAACATGTGCAGAGGGAGACAATGAAGCGGAGCGAATGAGTGAAAACAAGTTGAAATCGCGAGTAAAACTTTTGTTAATTAAATCTGCTGTAGAAGAAGAAAAACTATTTCAACGAGCAAGAGTTGGTGAAACCTGGATGACATCTGTTCATGGTGTATGCTTTTATTTTCTCAGCTAGGTTTTTTGGACATCCCTGGATTCTGGATCCTGGATTTGATTCTCTCCCTGACGAGGGGGATGGCGAGCCACCCGTGTTGAGTACCTGGATTGCTATAATACTATATAAGCTATTCAACTGCCCTGCTATCAGCGCGGTAGGGTTGTGGAACAGGATTTCAGGAGACAATTGAACTGAACTAAACGCCTTAATTTTTGGGAAGGATATTTTCCTTTTCTTTTTGGTGCACCAAACTCAAAAGACATTTTATTGAGTAAAAGACCGGTTTACTGTTGTGAAATGTTACAGAGTTATGTAAATACAATAATTTTGTTACAAATTAACTTTGTGTCCTGGTTACTCATAGTGGTGTCCAATTTAATTCATTACCCCTCCCTGCGAATCTAGATTGAACTGGTCCAGTGTGCACTTATCTTTTAGGTGGGTTACACATCCATGCACGCCTACACCACTGATTACAGATACTGATCGTTTGTTTAATTTTTTAATAAATATGTCACGGTGGTATTTAAACTTCGTCTCCTCTCCCGTTCTTGGTTGCAGTCCCCGAGCTGTAACAAGTGGGGGCTCGTCCGTTTCGTTTCGTTAACCCAGTTGATTTCACCGGAGCTCAGGTGAAGCCTGAGGGCGGAGTTTCGTGGGTTTTGTGAATGAAGGCTGACGGTTGTAGTGTGACGGCAGCACATAACTGTTGCGGGTAAAGGTGATTGTGAATGAACGCTCAGCTGATCGCTCTGGAGCTGCTGTGTGTGCTAAGGTAAAGGTTGGCCTGTTGGTCGGGTTTTATTGATTTTTCTTTGCAGCAGGGGGTCCAACAGGCAGCCGCGGCCATCGTAAGTTGCCGACGTTTTTGTCCCTGTTAGGCTGAAGTACGGACTCCCTTTGGTGTTCGTAGGGGGGGGTTGTAGTGTGGTGTGAAAGTGGTTGGAGCAATTGGCTTGGAAGCACGGCCGAGGCTGCAGGTGAGGTCGCCAATGGCTGGTGGCTTTGCCGGGTCTGCGGTAAAGAGTGCGTAAATACCCACCGCAACTAGCGCCTGAAGACTAGGGGGGGGGGCTTCAGCTAGTCTTGTTAGGCAGTTAGGGGGACAGTGCCTCGGTGACCAGGCTGCGTGGGCTGTGTTGGGCTCTGCGTGCTGCATGTTTTGTTGAGTTTTTGTTGATTGGCCGAATAGGGAGCAGATTGAGTGGTGATGAGCAATGGCGAATGTGGAAGACTTTGTGAGTATGGGGTGCAGTTTGTAAAGCGTCTCGCTCTGAAAATAACAGCAACATTTTGTCACATTTAGCTAAAAACAATGTTTAAAAAACTGGTTTGAATTTTTGAGAGTCACTTTTGCACATTTAGAATAATATTTGTGAACTTAGAGATATTTTAAATATTTAAATCTAAATGCTAAATCTAAATCCATATGTTAAATCTAAATGTTAAATCTAAATGTTTCGGGTGAAACTAAATATTTAGCTAAAATGCAAATTCAAATGCCGGTAACCGGAAGTGCCAAAATAAAAGCTTGAGGAGGTCAGAGCTTGTTTGTAGTGGCAAATAACGAATAAAACCCATCTTATCCGGGGAAATGGACTCTTGGACATGGATTATCGTGATAACTACCTAGATCAGGGTTCGGCAACTAAGTTTGGACGCGGGCCAATTTTTTTCCTGACAATTCCATCGCGGTCCATGACCATGCGCGCGCGGGGGGGGGGGGGGGGGGGGGGGGGGTGGGGGGGGGGTGGTGTGGATATGTCAAAGCAATTTATTCATAAAAAAATATTTCCTAGAAATACCAAATAACTTTAGCCCATTTTGTGTGTGGGGGTGTGGGTGAGGCCTGTGTGTCTCACCGAGCCATGGCAGGAGGCCCTTTGACATCCACCCAAACAAGTCTGCGACCACTTTTACCGTTATCATCTGTAAATGGAAGTAGGCTATGATGCGGAACGTGGCAGCATTTCCTTTGGTTATGAGACTACAGGGGAAATCAGTATTTGCCCTCTTGTCTTGTAACGTTTATTTATTCACGCAGCTGACCTTTGCTCATTATCTTGGAACACAGATTTATACATTAGCACTAATCCAAGTGTGTATATACTAGCACAATCGGTGGCATGCAACAAAAATATGTTCTCATGTGGTACAGGTGGGTAGAACAATTCCTCACCAGGTATGTGATATCACTGTTTTGATTTTGCCGGTCCTAGGTTAGGTTAATTTTCTCAGGTTGTCTCCTATTTCAGCTCTGCTGTATCCACACCTGGTAAAAATACATGTTGCAATGAGAGCTAGACACTGAAAATATTTAGTAGCTACAGTAATTTGCTACTGCCACCAGACCATCACTACTTTTTTTTTTATCCATCATTATTTAAGGCGGCGCCTAACCTTGTGAATTAGTGTTTGTTTTTGGTCTAAGGGGAGAGCTTCCATGGTGGCTGTTGCTTGCCTTATCACTGGTAATACGAGGATCATCGCTCCTTTGCCTGTAAAAAAAAAGATTTTAAGTCTATCCTATGATATCAGCCTTCTTGGTACAGCTGTAGCTAACAAAACACCCCACAGCGCAAAACAATATACACTGCCAATGAATTGACAAGGATTTCCACATAATACTTGACATATTTAAACAAAATGCTGACCATTACTACACGGCAAAGTTGTTGCATCGCTGCATATTCACACTGTGTCATTTCAGTACTTAACTAAATGTTAGTGTAGATGAGTAAGGTAAACAGTTAATAACAGTACTGACTTAGTTATGTGTCACATATCAACATAACACTAATCACACATCACATCATCAATAACATAGATGCTTTCATATCTAGGCAGACATGAAAGAAAAAAAATAAATTAGCATTATGTGTAGCTATGTTCAGCGGAACAATGTTCCACCTGACAGATGCAAATACAGTACAATATTCACTCTCCTTTTAGCTCTGTTTTTGGTATAACCCTGACACCTGGCAATTAAATGTAAATTTAGGCTACCATATGCTAACTATAATGCAAGAACGAGACAAAAAGAAAAAATCACAGACTTACGGTGGACTGTCAGATCTGCTATTCCCAAGCCTGTGTATTGAATGTAAAGCCGATGCCAAGCCATTGGCTGCAGTTAAGCCTGGCACCGGGCCTGGAATCAACCACTACTACTACTCAACACCTTGTGCAGGAGAGTCATCGGGATTCACAACTTCAACCTGCCTCAGATAAACCACTGAACCATCATAAAACATTGCACTATTGAATAGTATTGTTTTAGAGTTATTGAGGTTGATTATTACATAGCATGTGATTTTTAATATTAAAGGTTTATGTATATACTCATACTGTCATTTGTAATTTAACACCGCAACATCAACGGCATTGCTGGTTGGGGGGGGGGGGGGGGGGGGGGAGGGGTTTAGGAGGTGGGTGTGTCTCTTGAGTGGATGGTTGTACGGTGGGTACAAGCTGGATATTTTCCTCAACTCTGCCCTCAAAAAAACCATTTTCACTACCCTGGTGCGTTGAGCAGAAACATACACATTCACACCACAAAGCTAATTACAGAGTTCTTTTTACATGTTACACTTTCTTCTTTTTTTCAGACCTTTTACAGACAAAATAACCCATAGCTCTAATCATTTTCCTCGTTGTTTTTGAACTAATAATACTGATATTTACTAAGAGCGGCTGAATAGGTATGGAATTACACATGCTAACAGGAACCAGGTAAAAAGCACACATTCACTCTCTTATTACCTTATATAATACTACAATCTATACCAACCACTTACCGCTCTCCCGTCAGCACACTGAACAGGCTAACAAAATATAGGAACACCCCACTATCTCAAGGATGTTTGGGAAGAGGTTGCGTGATGTGCTCTCTCTTCAGAGTGACGATCCAGTAACCCATCTATTGATCTTAATGATATAATAACAAAAATGCAACCACCGCAATAGTACAAAATAAAAACAGGTTTTTGTAGGATTTCATTCAATTGTGTATCCTGCATTTCATCCTGAATTAAATAGTGATATACATAGGATAAGCAGAGAGCCCATAATGTTGTGTGTGTGGTGGGTGTGTGTGTGTGTGTTGGTTGTAGTGATGTGTTAGATAATAGATATATATATATATATATATATATATATATATATCTAAGAATATAGTCATATAGTAATATATAGGAGATATATTATACACACACACAAGTATACTAGATATAGCCAGAAATACAGTAACAAGTAAATAAGCCCACCACCAGCACTCTCTGAAGAGAACTTGAAAGCTCTTATTTCACTGACTGTCTTTCAGAACCCCAAATACAACGAAGGCCATCCCATCCACCTCTTTAACCAAATAATATCGAAAACCCACAAGAAAAGAACCATGGTTAAGCCCACAGATGGTATAATCAGCAGCGTTGGTATCAAGACCCGGGACCCAAGTCCATGACCAAGACAGAGGGAGACAAGCCAAAGCAAGGTGTTGCCAAGGCAACTATGCAGTTAACAAATACTATATGTTAAGCTAATAGCTAATCAAGTATCTGGCTCACATAGTCCAGGCCACCCAGTAACTGTTTCATTGGTGACGTTATATACTGATGTTTTTTCCTTGATTCTTGTTTTGCAGATGAACTTTTGTGGGTTTAAGAGGTCGCCACATGTTCTTGCAAAAGATTTGACTCCTCTTTCCCTTCCATCAGCTACAGAGTCCTTTGTCCCGGTCTCCAACATTTACTTTTGTGGAGTGTTTAGTTTAAGGGTGGTCAAGAACGAAAACAAAATGTAACCAGGATTGTCAAGTTACTAGGATACATTTGCGAGCAGGACGTTTTCACATCCAATCACAGTAATGATTCAAGAATCAAAAATTTTCTGATATCCCTGCAGTGGTAAACTCTTGAAATTAAAATCTCTTTGTTCCGAAGTGAGATGAGAGTAAAAAAAGCCAGATTCCTGAAACATGACAAAGACAATCAAAAAAGGTTGTCTCTTACCTCAATTATTACAGTGAAATTAGGATTATGTTTAGAAGATAACAACAACAACAGGACAAATAACACAACAAATGACTAACAAGAGCCTTTTTTTCTGTTCTCCAATTAAAACTTGATCCTCAGCCACAAAAGAAAAATTCTCACATAATCCCCTTTGATGTTGGTAGAGAGCTCTTTACTGTCCATAGAAAAAGGGGGTCACAGGTATCAGTTTCATTCCCACTCATCACCTCAAAACTGGCAGCCTACTGAAAAATTAAAAAAAAAATGTTTGGTGTCAGTGTAATGGTGTCAGGTAAAGTAAGTGAATGGATGTATGTTTATTTTTGTTAAAAAGTACAAGTAAGGGATCTTAACCATATTCTTTGACCTCAAACTGTGCAGAGTAGCTCTGTCTGTGGGTTACTGTGGAACTTTTTCGCCACCAGCCCTTACCACACTCCGGGGAATACACACAAGAACACATATTTTCAATAAGTCAAGCTAATACTTGAATTGCATAACAAATACGAAAACTCTTTTATTGTCAACAGTGTGGAAAGTTGCCTGCTCAACTTGCATTGTTAGGAAAGACATTTCCATAAATGTCTAACAATGTATTTTCCCAGTGTTGCAAAAATACAACTCACATACACAAGTCTACACGGTACATAAAATCTTGTCCTACCAGACATTTTTCACTTGACTAACAATAGGAAAAAGGATTTTCTGAGGGTACATAGTTAGGTTAGTATTGGTAATCTATACACCTCCTAGAAGGTAAAATAATTTTACTGTACAGTGGTGATTGTTGTGGAGAAACTGCTGAAGTCAAAGGTCAGGGGTGAGGCCAGGATAGAAGAAGAGTGTTCAGAAGCCTCTGATGGTCCCTATGCTTAATAATTAATTTGACGGTTGGCCAAGGAATTTAAGACCTCTTAAAGTACATCAGAAGGCTGAGTCAATCTCCCATTTCTCCCAACTCCTGCTGGTGTCAGGGGGCGTTAAACCCCTACAGATAAAACCAAACCACAAATGCTAAAACACCTATATTATTCTAGGAAGGGGCAACATTCAGTCGCTTCGACTATGGTCACCACATTGTTTGGAGAATAAGGCCTGGCACATCTGTTTCGTCAAAAGAAAGCCAAAACAACTGCACTGGGTGGGGCCAGGAGGACCTCAAGCCGGACACAACGATGCCAGAGCATGTGGTAAAGGGACGATAAGGTAGGGATAAGGAGAAAGGAGTAGTCCTAAACAGGAGTAATATAGTGGAACGGCAACATATAGAGTGGTATGGAATGGGAATGGCTGTAATGAGCATAAAAGCCACAATATAGTAGTAGGTAAACAGCAGAACAGCTATAACTGTAATGCTAGCAGGGTGTCAGACTTTATGACCCTAACAACGTGAGGTCGTACGCGGAGTAGACGTCCACAAACAGTGGGTGGAATTTGTTATGAGTTTAAAGCGACTCTAGAGCACTGTGTATGGTGAATTTATTCATCATATCCTACGTTAACACTTTAACTGTACAATGGGGTTTGTATCGTGCTGATAAAGGGCATGCTATAATACGGCATAATGGAAATCAACTACACGGGCTGTGTGGTCTATGAGGCACGCTGATAAAGGAAGGGCAAGCCTAGCGCAACACTGGTGAGGTAACCAATCTGGCTATTGTAAAGGGCTATATAAATAACTTGATTTGATTGATTTGATTTGTGATTGACAATGCATCAGTGAGTCCTTCAGCACAATACAAAGGGCTCACAAAACTCAAATCAAGCTATAAACTTGCTAATTAAGATTAGGTTACTACAGTGTCTATTTCTTGCCTCAAATGTTTTCAAAACATTTTATTCTGCAGTTTAGCTGTAATATAACAAAGTGTGGGGTGGACTACATTTTTTGCTTGCTTGCAAAATTATTTTAACTCAACTGAACAGCTAACTTGCAGCATGTCACCCACAAGTGCCATGCTCTCATCCAAATATGGTCACTTGGTTCTATTACACAGCCAGACTATTAACATTTGCTTATACATGAGCAATATGTAGTTTACCAGTCCATATCTCTTTTCTGATACAGTTGTGATTATCCAATATGCCTATCTTGGCACAAATCTACTAAGGATTCAGAGAGACTCCATTCTTTACGCACTTTATGAAGTAGATCATATGTGTTTAGTAGTTGTTCAAACACTTAATTAGCACTGAAAGTTGCTATTATGTTAAAACTATATAATGTATACCACAAAACAAACAAACTGTATCAAAATACAATGTAATTTTTTTATTTAAACTTGTGTAGAGTAAGAATAAATATGTGTAAATATGAGTTTGTCAGACCAAAGAAAGAAAGTGTTATTAACCACCCAGCTAAATTTGAATGATTTAAAATATTGACAAGATTATGAAATTAGGTGTCACAATCAGGTAAAATGAGTATTCTCAGCTCCAGACGTCGGGGCGTGTCCCACTGAATGTGCTGAAGCCACGCCCACTCGTGGGAGCAGTCAAGCAACAATCTTGAAGTGACTGAAACGTGTCCAATGAGTTCAGAAAATGACATGACTAACTTTGAAACACTCGAGATTGAGATGGTGGAAAACAGTTTTTAACCTCTAACTCCATACACGTTCAAAGTCTTTTCACACATTTTCAGCAACTATTTCCAACATATTTAATGTATTTTGAAAGAATTCTCAGAGTTGCCTTTACACAGACTTTAAATAAGATAAAATACTCACTCTGGCAGGTCAGGAAGTGGTAATTCCAGAATGGATTCCTGATTTTAAAGAGATGGATCAAGTGGTAAAATTATGCCTTCCGGAGTCTAAAAATACACAATATTGTAAACACACCATTAACAGTTAGCTATCCCAGTTTGCAAATTATTCAGTAAATCTATGCTATAATTTGGTCAACAATCCATAAGTGTGTCAGCCTCTAGAATGTTGCTTTTCTTTTGTTCTTTCTTAAATTTTCGCCTTCCCCTGTAGCGAGAGGTGGGTTCAATGTGTAACTTAACCACTAGGGAGGCATTTCTACAAGAAGTGGTGGTCCAGGAGCTAGACACAAAACCTAACAATGACACAAGGTTCCGTAGATATGTTTATGTTATTATGGTAATTTATTGGGCAATAGTCGTACTGTTTAGCATCATGAGCTTTTTGCTTACAGCTAATTATTCAATATAACATTCAATTATGTTCTTATCAAAGATAAAAACCGCAACCCAATGGCAATAGAGGCCCATTTTGGGTTCCATGGTTCCCTCTACAGGCTCCATAAGGGGTGGGTCACTGCAAACATCCTGTAAAGAACGACATAGAGAGTAAAAAAATTTATCGATAATCGACATCATGTCCCATCAAGTGACTCTAAACATTTTTACTTTTTACGTAAATCAAAAAAAGGGTTAGAGACGTCTCTGGGAATTTTGAGGGCAGTCTGTTTTAACCTGAGGGAGTACTGAACTCACTTTTGCTGTGGGTGTATAGAGGGTCTTGTCAGCTGGATGAAGATGTATCCAGATTGGAAGGACACTAAGACGACTTTCTCCAGCAGTCGGCCAGGAAACTGTGCTGCAGGTAACATACTGTTAATGTTGGGATCCTTACTGAAGACACCAACAGGGATCTGCAAGCAGTAGGTAGAGACACAAACGTGTGTGAGGAGCAGACGGGGGATTTCATGGGCATTCTGGTGTCGTGATCATTAAAATAAAGTACAAGTAGCACAACATAACTATACATATCAGTAACAATATTCTATTACGGTTATTTCTCCAAGTGCCTGGAAACCTTCTGCACTAGTGAGGGTCACAACTGTGGATGCCAGTCTTGTGGTTTTAGTCGGATGGTTCATCACAATGATTTCGACACGAATGTCTCCTCCTGTGCAGTCTTGACACTCCACAAAGATTTTTTCTGCCGTTCCTACCCGCAACAAGTTGGGGGCAGACATCACCTGCCTGATGGTGAGAGACAGATACAGAATATCTGTAGTCACTGTGCAGAAATAACCACATGCTGTTTAGGTTTTACTGACAAACATGTTCTCTTCTCTTCTATTATTAATTGATCCTAAGAGTCCTCTCACACAAGTCTCACCCCCTCCATTGGAAGGTTCCTAACCACCAGGTTGAGAACAACTGCCTTAGAGCCTGTGTCTTTTAATTCACCCAAATTACCCAATAACCATATTTGCTCAAATGAGGACTATGAGTTCCAGCAGGGACTTTGCACACAATGAGTGATCTGTTGATTGTTTGAATGTGATCCAGCACTAGATCAATATAGCATTTCATCATGGCTCTGCTTGCTCAGGTCCTCAATGTGCAAACTGAATAAAATGTAACGATTGGGCATCATTGAAAGACCATAGTGCACTGACTCATGTAAACAAAACTGCAACTGGATTACAGCCCCTCATGATGTAAGACAGAGGTCAAATGGACAGAGTTAAACTTAAATTTGCATCTGTACTTACTTTTTAAATCAATTATAAATGCAGAGGACCCATGATACTGTTAACAGATCCTATTACAATTTAACCAGTAATAGTTTAAATATCAGGAAGTTGAAAAAAAAAAGAACTATATATTTTTTATTGTATGTTTCCTCTGAAGTATTTCAAGCTCGAGGGAATGTGGAAAAGTAATGCTGGTCTACTTACAATGGAGCTCCATCGGCCAGAGAAGTGGGAGAAGCAAAGGCCAGAGAGGCACCAACACAGCAGAGTCCTACTCATCCTCCCCTGATCCTGATCTGCTGTCATGGTAGACTGCAGCACCCTCTTTTTATCTCCTCTCCTCTCTCTCCTCCACTTCAACTCACACTGTGCCCTAAACACACAACACGCTAGCTCATGATTTCCCAGCAGCGGTTGAGAAACTGTCCGTTATCTGTACTCTGCGGAAAAGATCGATGAACAGTCGAAAGTTCAATAAGAAGTTTACATATTTGACTAAGTGCTGAGCAATTGCAAAATTACAGAAAAACACCTTTTAACATGTTGTGACACCTTTCTGTCTTTTTCTTGTTTGTTCTATTTCATTTGTTTTCTGAACCTGCTGAATCAGTATAATTACACAAAAATGCGCAATAAAAACGTAATGAACATGCACAAACAAATGTGACGGCCCCGCCCTTGATGTTGGGGGTGTTATTGACAGGCTGCTGGTTGGTCTGTTTTGTTTTCCAGGTTCACCAGAGGTGGGATCATCATCAGGAGATTGTGCTACACCTGGGCCCGGTGAAGCGCATTTATCTCCACGCTGGCTGCTTTCCCGCTCTCACTCCACTCACGCCGTCTGAGGAAGACGCCACGGCGTGGCTGTGCTCTCCTGTTTTCTTTCTTGTTTTTGCACTCACTCACACATGCATCTGTAACCCATTGGAATTTAGGTGTTACTTAAACACAAATTAATTCATTTTAATGACAATTTTATGTATTTTCTTGCCTTTTATTGCCACGTTCGCTATTTCACATTTAAGTCATTATTTTATCTTAGCTCAAATGTCTAATTTTCAGTAGTAAGGAAAAACTTGATAACAAATACGTTATGGGTTCAGGAGGAATGATTAATCCTATGGTGTAAAATAAACCAAGTCCCGCCTTTTTATTCAGGTTAGAAAGACGCAGTCTAACATGTGCAGAGGGAGACAATGAAGCGGAGCGAATGAGTGAAAACAAGTTGAAATCGCGAGTAAAACTTTTGTTAATTAAATCTGCTGTAGAAGAAGAAAAACTATTTCAACGAGCAAGAGTTGGTGAAACCTGGATGACATCTGTTCATGGTGTATGCTTTTATTTTCTCAGCTAGGTTTTTGGACATCCCTGGATTCTGGATCCTGGATTTGATTCTCTCCCTGACGAGGGGGATGGCGACCACCCGTGTTGAGTACCTGGATTGAGGAAACCTATAAGCTATTCAACTGCCCTGCTATCAGCGCGGTAGGGTTGTGGAACAGGATTCAGGAGACAATGAACTGAACTAAACGCCTTAATTTTTGGGAAGGATATTTTCCTTTTCTTTTTGGTGCACCAAACTCAAAAGACATTTTATTGAGTAAAAGACCGGTTTACTGTTTGAATGTTACAGAGTTATGTAATACAATAATTTTGTTACAAATAACTGTGTCCTGGTTACTCATAGTGGTGTCCAATTTAATTCATTACCCCTCCCTGCGAACTAGATGAACTGGTCCAGTGTGCACTTATCTTTTAGGTGGGTTACACATCCATGCACGCACACCACTGATTACAGATACGATCGTTTGTTTAATTTTTTAATAAATATGTCACGGTGGTATTTAAACTTCGTCTCCTCTCCCGTTCTTGGTTGCAGTCCCCGAGCTGTAAACAGTGGGGGCCGCCGTTTCGTTTCGTTAACCCAGTTGATTTCACCGGAGCTCAGGTGAAGCCTGAGGGCAGAGTTTCGTGGGTTTTGTGAATGAAGGCTGACGTTGTAGTGTGACGGCAGCACATAACTGTTGCGGGTAAAGGGGATTGTGAATGAACGCTCAGCTGATCGCTCTGGAGCTGCTGTGTGTGCTAAGGTAAAGGTTGGCCTGTTGGTCGGGTTTTATTGATTTTTCTTGCAGCAGGGGGTCCAACAGGCAGCCGCGGCCATCGTAAGTTGCCGACGTTTTGTCCCTGTTAGGCTGAAGTACGGACCCTCTTTGGTGTTCGTAGGGGGGGGTTGTAGTGTGGTGTGAAAGTGGTTGGAGCAATTGGCTTGGAAGCACGGCCGAGGCTGCAGGTGAGGTCGCCAATGGCTGGTGGCTTTGCCGGGTCTGCGGTAAAGAGTGCGTTAAATACCCACCGCAACTAGGCCTGAAGACAGGGGGGGGGGGGGCTTCAGCTAGTCTTGTTAGGCAGTTAGGGGGCAGTGCCTCGGTGACCAGGCTGCGTGGGCTGGTTGGGCTCTGCGTGCTGCATGTTTTGTTGATTTTTTGTTGATTGGCCGAATAGGGAGCAGATTGAGTGGTGATGAGCAATGGCGAATGTGGAAGACTTTGTGAGTATGGGGTGCGTTTGTAAAGCGTCTCGCTCGAAAATAACAGCAACATTTTGTCACATTTAGCTAAAAACAATGTTTAAAAAACTGGTTTGAATTTTGAGAGTCACTTTTGCACATTTAGAATAAATTTTGAACTTAGAGATATTTTAAATATTTAATCTAAATGCTAAATCTAAATCCATATTTTAAATCTAAATGTTAAATCTAAATGTTTCGGGTGAAACTAAATATTTAGCTAAAATGCAAATCAAATGCCGGTAACCGGAAGTGCCAAAATAAAAGCTTGAGGAGGTCAGAGCTTGTTTGTAGTGGCAAAAACGAATAAAACCCATCTTATCCGGGAAATGGACTCTTGGCATGGATTATCGTGATAACTACCTAGATGAACAAACACGTTTAGAGAAACTATTTGAAGAGTACTTTGAGTTTTTAGTGTCACTTTTATGAAGGGTGGGAACTTATGACCTGTAGCACTATAGCCAGCCACAAGGGAGCTCACTTTGACTTGACTCATTTATTGACATGTTTGCAGAGGTATGTCCGACAGTACAGTTTACCGGGGTGAAGGCGGGCGGGTGTAGACGATCCTACACCGCGAAAATGACAGATAATTTCATTTCAGATCGATTCTTTATTGTAATGTCATTGAGAGGACTGTAGTCTATGCAAGGTCTTAGGGACCCGTCCTTTTTGCCCACAAAGAAAAAGCCGGCACCTGCTGGTGATGAAGAAGGGTGGATCAACCCCGCCCTTAGTTAGGTCTTGATATACTCCCGCATGGCCTCCCTCTCAGGCCCAGAAACCGAATACAGGCGGCCCTAGGGAATGGTGGAGCCTGGAATCAGTTCAATAGCACAGTCATATGGCCGATGGGGAGGGAGAGCCATGGCTTACCTCTCGAAGGTGATGGTAGCAGGATGGCACGAAGCTCAGGTTCGGGTACTCGGAGTCTGGGGCAGAATTAGCAGAAGCAAGATTAGCCACAGTTACTTCCCTCCCCTGAGTAGGGATGTCGAGGCAGTCATTAACACAGCCCCCCCCCCCAACCCATCACTATGCTCATTTATGTGCAATTTGAGGGGTTCAGAGATGTGAGTGATGGTGAACAGTTCTTTTCCGTTGAGCGCTTTGGCATTGATTGGCTTCATTAAGAGTTTGGATTTGAGGCCCAGCTCCTCTGCTAAACCCCAGTCCATTAAACTCTCATCAGCCCCTGAGTCTATAAGCGCCTCAAGTTCTGTGGCGGTGTGGTGCATTACCTTGACTGTGGTGAGGGTACGTCGAACAGGACTTGAAGCAGTGAACTGACTCACCACTGTGGGCTTCTTGGCTGGGCAGGCGGCGACGAGATGACCCAACTCCCCGCAATAAAAGCATCGGCCCTCCTGCTGTCGTCTCCGTCGCTCTTCATGCGTCAGCCGAGCCCTTCCCAGCTGCATGGGCTCCTCCTCACCATCCGTGGGGGAGTGACAACCCTGCTCCAGCGGTGAACGGCGGGGAACCGACCAGCCTGGTGCTTGGGTGCATGTGGGTCTCCCTGTAGGTCGAAAGGCACGTTGCTGTCTGAGTTGGCAGACCCTATTGTCCGTCCAGATGGCGAGCGCGATGAGAGAGTCCAAATCCGGGGGTAGATCCAAAGGAACAACAAGGTCTTGAATGGGGGCAGCCAGGCCCTTCAGGAACACATCTTAGAGGGCTGTGGAATTCCACCCACTCTCCGCAGCCAGGGTGCGGAAGTGGATGGCGTAGTCACAGACAGAGTTGCTGCCTTGCCTTAGTCTGCTCAGCTCCTGAGCCTTCTCCTGGTCAGTCGTAACCGGGTCAAAAGTCCTTTGTAAGGCTGCCTTAAAGTCTGTGAGGGAGCAGCAGAGGGGAGAGTCCCGAGCCCACTCTGTGGAAGCCCATGCTTTGGCTCGTCCAGTCAGATGGGACATCATGAAGGCTATTTTGGACCGGTCAGTGGGGAAAGCATGGGGGGATAGTTCATAATGAATTGAACAGTCAATGAGAAATGTCTTACACAGTCCCAGTTCCCCAGAGAATTTCTCTGGTTGGGCTAACTTGCTACCAGCCCCAATGACAGGCACCGTCGGGGCGGGAGCCACAGCAGCAGCCGGGGATTCAGTAGCTGTGGTCGTCTGGGCAAACTGGTCCCGCAGACCCTGAAGTTGAGCCGAGACCTGACTCAACTGATAGGCCATAGTTGACTGACAGACCTCCTGACGGGAGAGATGAGCCTCTTGGGCACTCAGGATCGCAGTCAGCTGATTAGTCTCTGCTGAGTCCATACTGGCCAGAGTGTACTATCAGGCCTGGACTCAAAGGAGGACTCAGAGGCAGAGATATCACCAACAGGATGAACTTTATTAGGAATACTCCATTGAGCGACTCAAAAATAGACTATGAAAATTACACAAAAGATACTATTCAAGAATATACTCTACAAAACCAAAACCACTCCGAAGAGGGAAAAAACATAAAAGCAAAGAGGAAAAAGGTAACAGAAAATCACTCCACAAGGGGAGGACAAAAGCTAAACCGCTATCAAACTGAACAGAAATCAATAACCTTATACTATGAAATTTACAACAAAAAGATCACTCACGTGGAGGCAAAAACAACAACACACGTTATGTAGCGAAGCAAGGAAGATCAAAGACTGTGGGAATGACTGGTTGGGGTGAACAAAAAGAACTAAACACTCTGGCACAAGACAAAGGGAGACACAGAAAATATATACAGAGGATAATGGGGAACAGGTGGAAACAATCAGGGCGGGGAAGACAATCAGACCGGTGACACATGAGGAAGGGCAAGTGACCTGAAACAAAATATTATCTTTCAAAATAAAACAGGAAATGACAAGACAAAAACCCAGCTTGACAGTTTTCCATCTTTTTCTTCTTGCATTTGGCACCGGTGGTGGTTGGCATACAACTGTCTGATAGTTTGTGAGTTCTGTAAACACATGACAGTTAGCACAAGGGGAATTTTGCACAATGGAGTGTCCTTCCATTAATATTCACTATGTTGCCAGGCTGGCTTTCCCCCCTGTTACAGAAATGAGATTTTGTGAGGGCTCCAAATGATAACTCCTCACCATTGTAGACGGAATACTACTTTCACAGGCTTGACATGATACCTCATGCCTTCTGGAATCCAGAGAGATGGTATCATCATCATCATCATCATCTGCTGTTGCACTGGTGCCTTCACCCCATCACATTTATTGGGATTCATATTGAAGCTAGTAGACAAGACATGCCACGCCTACAGTATGCCTTTGTGCCCTCATCTGATGCCACTGTGGGTTCTTCACCAGAGATTGACTCAAAGTGCAATGGTGTTTCAATAGTTTTATTATAGTTCACGATACAATTACAACTTAGTCGGTGTCGTTCACAGGCATATACACTGTTTCAATGCTGCCAACAGCTGTGAGTGTCTCTCATCTCGTGTCTCTCTCCACTCCCAGGTCCAGCACGCTACTGTGTTAAAAAGGAGAGAATGATTAGCTCAACAGGATACAGGTGTGTCAATCACTCTCACCTGACACTACTCTCCTGAGCACTCTCCACACCTCTCTCCTGCAGCTGATGCACCACGCCCCCTGCACAGCCTTTGATGGAGTACTCACTGGATCAGCATCGTCTGGTGCTGGTGGCTCTAACAGTGAGACAGTGCTGCCAGAAACTGCAAGGCAATAGGCAAACCAAAGTCAGACAGTCCAAATGGATTCAATATGAATGTGGTTGTGTCCCATGTAGAGATTGAAGAATATACCTTGTATGAGGCGGGTGGCATCTTGGGAGGAACATATGCTCCCCCCAGGGATGCCCTCCAACATGGGTCTGCCTTTATTTAGTTCCAAGGCTATGTCCTCTGCTGGGGTGATTATTATTATTATTAGCTCATCTATTAATCAAAGAGTTATACAGTCTTCACTCATATCTGCAGTCCATTTCAATTAAAAATTCAACTGATTCATAATGAGAATACAACTGCGTTTTTGGAGATGTGAATGGATTGTAATTCAGATGTTTCAGCGGAGCGGTGAGTGTGTAATTGTGCACAACGTATGCATTCAGGCGGTCAGCAATACTTGCTTATCCAGAATTCCAGAATCCAGAATTGGTTTCACCTGACTTGATGAATCCATGTCTGCTCATCCTGGCTTGGTCTTTATGCAGCCAATTAAGCCTGGACGCTCTTGTTTTGGATTCATTAAGCTCAGATCAGTCACTTATCCTGGATGTCTTAATCCTACTTTTGTGCACTTTTGTGACTATCAATATTGTAACTTATCATCACAGTAGTGAGTTTTTGGGAGTGGCCTATTTTCAGGTCTCAATCCCAAATCAGGTGGTCACCCAACGAGTATTTCATAAGGATTCAGGTTAGTTCTTGCTCTTCCTATGTTGTGTATGGTGCATACTAACACTTAACACTTGACAGTGTGCGTTGGTTGATCAACCCTTTGTGAACCAATGTTGTTGAATTTGATCAAACATCCCCCCTTTTGATACAACCTGTGTCAACCTCACAAAACATGGGAAACAATACTTTGATTGGCAGGGCTAGTTGTCAGGTCCCCACCACATACCATTGTGAAAATTTGCATTTCAGTCACTCTAAAACTGGAAGCAAAACTTGGTGTGTTAGAGAAACCGGGTATTCTGTGGGTAGAGTAACAAATGCGCAGAGGTTGGAGTAGGAGAGAGGCTGCTTTTGCATAAGTATCGGCCCTCGCATTCCTCTGTGATATCTTATCAGGAAGGTCACTGCCTGGCAATTGCAGAGAGAAACAACTTTGTCATGATGAATAGGTTTGGCATCAGTGTAAATTGTAACATTTTTGTCTTTGGCAATGCTTTTTTTTGTGAGAGCAATCATTTCATCTGCCTGTGCTGAGAAATGGGAAGATACCAGATGTTAACACTTCATAAACTGTGATAAAGGAATAACCCACATGGTTAGTGCAAGTCACACGATCATGTGATGCAGAGCCATCTAGAAACAGAACCAAATCAGAGTAAGGCAATAGCATTTCTTTCAGGTCAAGTCTTCTCTACTCCAGAACAGCTGCACAGGTAATAGGAACACATTCCCAGGAATAATTGAACATTTGTTTCTTAGTGGCAGGCTCAGGAATGTTCCAGATGGTTCAAACAGAGATTTCCCTGCTGCTGTGATCACATGACCCAAAAATGTCACTTCCTGTTTCACATATTAGGGGTACAGTCGAATATTCTGTTCTGCTTACGAAGGTTCCTAACTGAGTGAAATGACCTGGAAGGATTTACGTAGCCTCCATGATAAGAGCTGTTTAAATTCTCTAATTGTTAAGGAAAGGAGCTTCAGTACTTCCTTTCTTATCTCCTTTAGTATAGGATACACTGGACCATCATTTACGAAAGGAAATGAGATAATGCCATACCACAATTCCTTGCAGCACTAACAACAAAAAAACAATAAGAAAAAAAAGGATGCACCGTTCGGTCATTCACAACCAGACACTAAAAAAAACATATATTTAAAAAAAAAGTGTGTTGCAGACTGCAGCAGAGAGAGAGAGAGAGAGAGAGAGAGAGAGAGAGAGAGAGAGAGCATATGAATAATATGGACAGACATGATGATGGGACTTTGATCATGAAGCCTGTTTTGTGTTGTTGACTGTGGCAGCTCCCCAGTCATCAACATAGTCGGATTCTCTGAACACTGTGGTCGTCTTTTTCTAAGGCCTTATGAATTCTCCTTCACATCTTTCGACTTCATGATGTTTCCATCGAGGTCAAGGCAAAGTGCTTCTGAAAGGACTTAGGAGGTAAATCAGCCATACCCTAGAATTTCTTACCATAATGCAAGAGTGCAGTACCAGGGATCAACTGTAGGGGCTGCCCACTTTCTCTGAAAGCAACATTGTAAATAGTCTGAGATTCACAGTAACCTTGTGTAGCCTTCGCCATTGAAATTGAATGCAAACCAGTATTGACTGTCTTTGTGAACTGGAACACCGAAAAGGGCATCGGCTAAATCAGTAACAGAAAACCAACAAGCATCTGATGGAGACAGAACGGTGTATAGTTTTTGAACATTTGGGGCTCTACCATGGTGCCTATAAATTCACAGTTTATAGATCTTAAACAAAACGCTATTCTGTTGGCTGGCCTGCAAAATGGCTCTAAACTTTTTCACAGTGGGGCTGGGGTTGCTGCAGCTTCCTCCTCTGTCATCATTGTGTATGTGTGTTTTGTAGCTGTGACTGAACTGATCGCTGCACACTGCTAAAAGATACTTGTTGTGAATGGGCCTCAGTTTGAGTCATTCTTTGTCAAAGGGACAAGGGGTGATGAGTTGGACACGTCAAACACCTCATTTTGATAAGTAGTCAGTTTTACTACCCCAACTGCTTTATGGGCATCCCAGACTAGATGACTAATTTATCATGAAGGGTTTGATACCACTGTTGTTCAAATGGAGCACCAGGACCCAAAGAAATGTGTGATGTACAATGGAGAACGTCATGCTGCATGTACTGTGTATGTGAAGGGGAGGTGCATTCCCTGGTTCCAATTAAAAACACCATTTATCTCCCAAACTGGGAGTCTCTACTGGTATGCATACAGAATCTGGGCAGGATCATATTTCACAAATGTGTGAAATTAACCCAATTCTCAATTGACACATAAGATCATGTCCCAAGAGGTTTATTGGACAACAGCTAAACTTCAAAACTAAATGCTTAAATCTGGGGTCAGTTTTAAATTAGTGGGACCGTGAAAAGCTCTTTTACCACATTCCCTGATGTATCAGTTGACCAACATGGTGACAGGATGTTTCATTTTGGGAGGTATTGCAAACACAGCTCTTAGCAGAATGAGACCAAAAATCTGATTGGTTGGTCATTTACCAGCAACATGTATTCAGGCATTTGTTTATATGACTAATTTTCATATTTTACATATGTACCTACTGATGGAGCTATTCTTCTGTATGGGTTGCATAGCATGTAGCACTAGCTAAAGTCATTCTACATTAGAAGTTAGTTTGTATAGAAGACAAAGACAATGAGATTAAGACCATTGCATTTAATCAAAGCAGTAAAAGCTGTAAAATTTTACTTCCAACACATCTACTCTTCACATCCTTTATCTTCATATTTCCGTTGCATCTGCTCCAGGCCCTCACAGGTCTCTTTGTGTTCCTTCATTTGACACTCTGCATCTGTGGGCCAGTATTCAATCCAAGTTGTCTCACCGAGTACATACAGAAACCTGAGGAGAACAACGTGTTAAATATACTGGGGTCTTTATGTGGCCAGCTATCTGCAACACGCAGGAACATAACATGAAACAGCAGACTCCCTCCTTTCCACAAAAACTGTACATCTAATTACTCTATAGACAGCAACAACAACAACACACAAACTAAAGTATAAGGAGTTTAGAAAACAGTGCAACAGTTAAATAGTAAGTAACAATTACAATTAAACATTCACTCAAAGAAGAAACTTACGAATTATTTTCATCATCTCTGTGAATATCTTTGGACGTCCCCATGATAAGGTAGTTTTTGCCTTTTACCAGATCTAAAGCTACCCTGCAGTGCGGAAAACTGAGGAATGTGCGCAGTTGGCCTTCATGATTCACATCAGAACTTCCTGGAATTAGAGTATAGGATTAGAAAGAGTTCAATGAATAGTTGAATGTGTAGTACAAAACATGACTGCCACTGGAAGCATGCTGAAAGAATAGACATTTTGGGAAATACACTGGTTTGCTTTTATTTGTTGATAGTTACTATATACTAGACTATTTCTTTTTGATAGTGGTAGCTTTGTATTTAGCATATTTCAGAGATGTAAGGGATGTCAATCTTCTCATTTAAGTGAATATGGATGTTTCCCAAAATGTCAAACTTTTCTTTTAAAGGACCAAGAATATTTCCGTGTGACTGGAAACACCATTGATACAAACTGCCCATAAAACTTCAGAAACAGAAAGATAAATACCTACCTTCTTTGATAACTTTCAGTACCCGCATTGTGTAGATGTCGGTAGACAAACCATTTTCAGTCTTTTCCAGACTCACTTTGTACACTGAGGACAGAAAAGTTGCAGATTGTAAGCTCCCATGATTACTTATTCTCTCAATATCTTTCTCACACAAACATATACACCAAATTAATTTACGCTCTCTTACCAAAAACTATTTTGCTGGTCGGAGTCGTCTCACATGACTTCTCTGTGCGCAGACGATTGTCGATGTTGCCCTTCTTCTGCATACTGCAGTTCTCTAGAAGTACACAATGGGCACAAAGTAAATAGACAATTGATGACATGATTAAATGAGCACAAGTGGATGTATGTACTGTGTGGATGAGAGCAGTTGCATCTAAGTGACAATTTTAGTATGCTAGTGAGTTATTTTTTAGCTCTGTCTGCTGCTCTGATCTTAGAGGATCCAACAGGTGCTTGATGCCTCTGAAACAAAGTTTTGATGATTGTGTTGTAATCTGCTGATGCGGGTGTATTATAATTTTAGATATATCAAATTACCAAATTCAGATAAACCAGATTAGATCGTCAACTAGACATCAGACTGTTTACCTTCAGCACATGTGCATACATCTTTTTTACAGAGCCGCAGTAGCTCTCCACTTCTCCTCTCTGGATGGTAGAATTTTACACAAGGTGTTTCTGCAATGAGAGAAAGATGTTTAAAACAAAAAATGTGCTAATTGCAACACAAAGACATGTACATCAAACACTTTTACATCTATTGGAAGCAAAGAGAGTCTCATCAAATTCATGGAGGCTGTTTCTGAAGGTCCATGAAGCTTACGTTCATAGTATTCATAGATGGACACGGCAGCTGGTTGAAAGACACCCACTTTGTGTTTCTGATTGACATGAAATGTGATCTCTTCTTCTCGTGTGTGGGAAACCTGTGGAGAGATGTAAAGCAAAAGTGAGACAGACATGGAGAACTAAAGAAGAAGGGTGAGAGAAAGATGAATAGGAAGAAAGAGTGATGACCTTGTCCAGGTAGATGATGAGGGAGCCTTTTTCTGACAGGGCTGTGTTCATCTCAAATTTTGACATGGTTTTCGCATGTCCACTGGAAAGCTGGAAAGACACACTAATCAGACACTAAACCACCATAAACCATAAATACTGACTTTTGATCTGTATGTACAGTTGGGTCCAGAAATATTTGGACAGTGACACAATTTTCATAGTTTTGGATATGCACTCCATCACAATAGATTTGAAATGAAACAACCAAGATATACTTGAAGTGCAGACTTTCAGCTTTAATTAAGGGATAGAAAAATAAAATTAATTTAAACATTTAGGAATTACAACTGTTTTTACACAGTTCCCTCATTTCAGAGGTTAAACTATAATTGGTCAAATTAATATAATGCTAAATAGAATTTTCATTTTAAATACTTTGTCGATAATCCTTGTAGGCAATGATTGCTTGATGTCTAATTGATGAAGAAATAATGAATAGCCCGCATCTGTCCATAAAAAAACTTTTGAGTCAACTCTCCAATTACTTCTGGTCCCTTGAAAAAGAGGTTGCTACATATAGTGCAAGTGCTATAATTAATAAACCCTTTGGCCAATTTGGATGTGAATACCCTCAAATTAAAGCTGGGAGACTGCAATTTAAGCCCATATTCATTATTTAACTGAAACGTGAATATTTTTTTGGTAAACAATTAAAAAACCAAAACTTTTTGAAATATATATGGACCTAACTGTACATGTATGAATGTATCTGTGTAAAGTTCTTACTAATTTCAGGTCATTTGTGTCAGCAGTGAAGCCGGTTAACAAGCCAATATCCAAGATCGACATGCCCGCATCATGCGTCTTGTTCTTAAAACTGTAAAGAAAAAACAACATAAAGAAGATGCTGAAAAATCAAATATCAAATCAGATATACCTTAAGATTACAGACGGTTCAAATACAATTTTAACTAGTGGAAACAGGCAGCTCAAATGATCACAAATTGGTATTAAAGGTCAAGGAGTTTAGACTATCATGCTTATCTGATGCAAAAAAGTGTGAAATTGAGGTGGATAATGTGGACATTGGGGACATAGGACGCAGGACACGCAGGACTGGTTTTGACTTGGACACAAGTCAGCCAAGTTATCTTTTGAGCCATGAGCCAGCTGGTACTTGAACTGCAGCAACAAAGAGCTTGTCTCAGAGATGATATGTCTGCACTAATTCAAGTTAGTCAAGCCACTGCAGACCTACATAGATGTGCTCCGTCTCACAGCTGCTGAGCCCCTTGCTAGTGAAAACACTGAACAGCTAGCAACCAACATTACTGTTACTTTATGCCTAGAACAAACTGCTTCAAGACCTCCTTGACAAAGAAAGTCAGATTTGATGTGAACTGATTTGTCCATCTCTATTATTCAGTTATTAGCAGTGTGTGCAATTTTTTGACTGTACTAGGAATTTTGTGGGGCCACAAATGAAATCTTGTTTAGTGCCACTAAAAGCCTAGGGCCAGCCCTGCTGGCTCTCAAACCCAGAACGGGTGATACCCCCAGACCTATCATCATATGTTTTCTTCCTTTTCAAGAAAAAAAAAATTCTTGGCTGAGCTAAGCAGCACAACCTTAAACAGTGGGGATCAACTCTAAGAGTGAACCCTGAACCCCTAGTGAACATGTGTTTTAACTATTCTTATTTTTGTATTAACCCTTTGGACATTGATGGTGCCCCTTCTGATAACATGAGTGTCCCTGAACATGTCCACCCCTGCAGACAAAGGAGAATAAACTCCTCATACTTGTCCAAACTCCTTTTAAAGAATTCATAGATTTGATGATTTCCTTTACTTCTTGTGTCTACATGCAAGATACAGTTGCAGTAATTTCAATCTTAACAAGGTTTGAAATGAATGACAAGGCATAAGGACTCCTAGCACACCTGTGACTCTATCCAGACTGATTCCTAGGATCAGCTCAGTAAGTAGTGTTGTTCATATCCCATGTATACTTTACACTTCAAAATACTGCCCAAACTTATTGGACAGGAAAAGCCTTGACCTTTTGCCTTTTGACCTTCATCAACATTGGTGATGAATTGAGTTCTTTTTGGGGTGGTGGGAAATAGGTAGAAAATAAAGACGTATTGTTTGCTCTGTGATTTGTATGTTTTCATATTTATCCATCCTTTAGGGACCATAACTTGTGAAAAAATGTTGTGTACAAAGCCATGTTACTGTAACGCTCATCAGTGTGCCTTCTTGTACTTACAAGTAATTTATTTTCAGCTTGTATGTCTCACTGTCCGTTTCAGCTGGAGGAGCAAAGAGTTTAATAAGCATTCAGTTGATTTCATGCAGACTTTTCTCATGAAAGAAAAATATTTATACTAAAATAGAGACAATAGAAAATACAGATTAACTGATAAACAAACAAAATAGACCAAAAACAAGCAAAAAGAACCAGATAAAATGACGAGACAAATTACCTTGGATGAGCTGCACTGACAAGTTAAAATTCTGACAGTTGTTTTCCTTTTCTTTAGGGAGAGCATAATAAAACGATACCATCTGCCGCACGGATAAAAGTATATCTTAATGTGATGAGCTAACAGGCATCTGCCTGAATAATATTATCCACAGAAGGTAAAAACAAAACAAAAACAGCCTTCAGCCTTCAGACACATCAATAAATAACAGCTAAAAAAAAGGAGAAAGAATTTATTTACTGTCATTATTGCTTCTCCGGTGCCTGTGGCAGTCACTGTCACATCCTTGTTTATATAGTTCATCTGTGGAAATTCAAATACACACAAACACATAGGAATCAGCAGATGAAACAACAGGAATGATGGTATTAATGTTTGTTTGTGTAAGACAGTGTGTGTTCTCACATTAGATGTCCTTGTAGCGAAGTGTCCCTGGTCGAAAACATATTTGAGTGGCAGTGACCTGCCTGGCAACTCTATGTCTACACTCAGATTATAAGGTGGTTCTGGAGCAATGGCCCAGTACTCAGCTGTAGCTTGGTACACCATCATGGTAGCCTGGGAAGAAAAGGGGTGGCAGAGAGAAAACCATTAAAAGTAGGTTATAAACCCAGTCAGACACATAACTATAGCAAGATGTAGTGAGGAATTTGTGTTACCTGAGTTGACCCATAGTTTCCGCTTTGCCTCTGCTGTTCATTGAACCATCTGACAACACGTCTGGCATCTTGAAAAGCCTTTATTAACGGAAGGCATTGTGACAAAGTGGGTGAGACCATTTGTCCTATGTATGAATACCATCTTAAGTTTAACCATGCTTGTTTGTTTTCAGCCATTTTTCCAGCAGTAATCATCATTTTACAGATACAGACTATCCCGGGTTTGTTTGTGTTTTGTATTATGTTTGGTTATATTTCGTAGTCCAACATCTTTGGTTAAAATAAACTCTTACAAGTATTGTTAAATTTAGTTATAGTTTATTGATCTATTTCTGGTCAAAATAAGTTAAATTAACATTTAATTTTGTTACTTACCATACTCACCATGTGGTCAGAGACAAAAGAAGGAAGTGCTGCAGCATTTCCTGCTTTTATACTCTGGCTGACATGATTGAGGGAGGTCATGTGGATTAATGGTAAAACAGGTAAGTGTTTTTACTGTAATCTGTTTGATTATAACTGTGGAAACGTCTGGTAAATCAGGAGCCAGTGGAGTCACCTCCACCAATGGCACAGCCAGGGAAGTAGTGCCAAGTGTAGAGACTATTTAAGCAGTGGCCTTTTGTCTGTCGAGGAGGACAGAGTGAACAAAGAATGAAAACATAGTGCTGATCAGGTGTAGCAATTTACACTTGATATAAGTTGTACTTTGCATTGCTGTAAGTTGAGTTTTATTTAGTTCAACTAAGTTAACTGTTCAGTTCCTGTTCCATCCTTTTTTTGTATATATTTTTGCTACACGTGAACCTGGATGCACTTTGGTTGTAAATAAACACCTTACGGTGAATTTTGAATGAACTGCCTCGAATCTGCCTCCTGTTTATGCCATTCTGGTCAACAGGCATGTAAACAGTTGACATTTTCTGTGATTGAATTTTTTAATTAACTTGAAAGATGAAGATTTATTATTCTGTTGTATGATATATAACAGAAATTCATTGTGAATTTCTCCACAAGTGCATTCTAACATGCAGTGGTAATATTTTTGGTTTACAAGCAGTTATTACTGTGACATTCAAAGCAAAAGTGCAGCTAAACAACAACTCTTTGTCATCATCCACTGGCTGCAAAAAACACTGGAACTGATGTAGAAAGGCAGTGGCTGGTGCCTGCTTAGGCCTGTGGTAGATGACATTTTGAGGCATCAATGAGAGACACATTTCAGTGGCTTTTGTTTACAAAATCTCTACCCTTTTGGTGTGGCACGATGGCGCCTCTGTTGCATGTTTTCTGTAGCGTGACATCCTGGTGAAATGCGAGTGGGACATGCTCACCTTAACCTTGACCAGAGCAAGAAGAGCATAAGCTGTGGCCTCCAGTGTGTAAACATTTCCCTTGGATACTGGCCAGTGGGATAAATCTGAGGAAGATACACACAAATACCTTTCTATTACTATGCTGTACCTGGAAAAGCCTAACTTGAGTAATTGCTTATTTTTGAGAATTAATCTTTCTATCCTTGTAAGGCTTAGAGTGCAGATTTACATGTACACATGAAAACATGATAAAAGAAGGCCAATACAGATAAATTTGACATAAAAAAATGTAATACTGACTTTTTACCATTAATAGTTAAACAAACATTTCTGATAGACCCCATTAATCTTTTAGTTATTTAAGGTTTTTAAAAATGTGTTTCCATTATAAGCAGAACGCTGTATAATGGCTCAACCAGACTGACATGAAAAGGCAGAAAGAGAAAAAGAACCTCTGAGCTAGTTACAGTTAAATAAGAATATAAGACTGAAAGCTAAGCATCAAATTATGTGCAGATTTACACCAATCAGCCTTAAAATTATGACCACCTTTTTGCTTTGTGGCAGGACGGACTGACTTGCTGAAAGAGGCCACTGCCATCAGAAATTCCTTTTTTATGAAAGGGTGTACATGGTCTACAAGAACACTTAGATAGGCGGTATGTGCCAAAGTAACATCCACATGAATGGCAGAACCCAAGTTTCCCAGCAAATGTTGCAAAAAGCATGTCACTGTCTTTTCTGGCTTGCCTTCTTCCCATATCCCATGCATCCTGGTGCCATTTGCTCTCCAGGTAAGCAATGCAAATGCACTATACTGTGCCCATTGCTCAGTAGTCCAGTTCTGATGCTCCTGCCTGGAGCTTTTGGCAGTGGACAGGGAGCAGCATAGGCACACTTCTGATAGATACCAACCCAGACCAGGAATACCTCCCTTGATATATCCCACCCACTTCACCTGTCAGTGGTCATAATGTTATGACTGATCAGTGTAAATAGGAACAGGTTCCTATTTCAGTGACAAGTGCACAATATTTCCCAAAACAAGCTGGAATTAAATAACTACTACTTTAGTGGCAAAATAGTGGCTAAAATACCATATTGCAATTAACTGAATACACCTTGCCCTTCCAACTGTGTAGGAGAAACTATGGTGGCCACAAAAATCTGGTTTGTTCTTCTGGGCTACTGTAGAAACATGGCAGTTTAACAACACAGACGTTAAATATAAATGTCACATTCTGAGGTATTCAAAAACAGAATAATTCTCATTTCTTGTGATTATACACACATGAAAACATATGTTTGAATATTTGATTCCATTTATGCCATATTCTGCAAATAGCCTGCTAAATCTTACACACTGGACCTTTAAGAGGCATGAAGTGGAAAGTGGATCTAAGGTAAGCACTTTTGGAATTGGACCATCACTTGAACATACTGTGGTCCAATTGCAGTTGGGGTTTAATCATTACTGATGGACACTAATGCTTTTCTGGACTGGAAAATACATTTTAAATCAAAGAGTATTTGGGGATAAAAATGGTTTTAACAGTATTCCCTCCTGGTGGGGCATCAACTAAATAGTTTTAATCATGTTATTATTCTTCGTTGGGGACCAAAGAGTATTAGCTAAGAAATATTGCTGTGTGACAACACCTGCGGAAGCAAAGTCCATGAGTTTCTTCTTATTCAGTTTGTTTGCATTGGCCAGGGCATATGATGTCATGGCAACAGCATATGAGTAGGTGAGGCTGGGCAGGCGATTTTCCAGGTAAGCCACCGCTTTGTTTATGCTGCTTGATAAATTCTGGACAGAAAGATAAGAGAAGAAGGAGAAAGGAGGATAAGGGGAGAATGCCAAGGTTTTTGTAAATATACCATTCTGTTCAGGAATGTCTTTTGATCCTGGGAGAATAGCTGAGACCAAGACTGTCCCCTCCTGTACCCTCTTCTGTGTCATAAAAGCTATAATGAGCCTCGCACATTAGTTCCAGATAATGAGGTGTAGGGTAGTGATGTAACACTCAAAACAGACTGTTTAACACTGTAGCCTTTTAAAAAATTACATCAAGACGACAACAAACATTCCTGATTATGTCACTATGTCTGTGGTGAGAAAATGGGATATCTTTGTCAGTCTGCAACAAGAGTGGTCTGTTTTTGTAGTAAAAGCTTAATTTAGTAGTGAGACCACTTAAATTCTGACTTGTTGTGTCATTAAGGTCTTGGATTTAATACATTCATACAAAAGCAATATGAAGAATTACCCAGAAATTACCTGGCTTTTGTCTACATTTGTCATAAATGAAGAACCTATTAAACCTACTAAAAATAGTTTTATTATAAAGTATTGTTATTATTATATAAGTTCTAAATCTTTTGCCATTACCATTGTTAACTGCATTATATGCCTTGTAAGAACAAATAGCAAAGGTAGCAACAGCAACGGTGGAGCGGGCTTTGTAAATTTAGCATATAGCGGTGCAGTAACCTAGAAAGTCAGTAAATTAAGAAATAAAAGAGAAGAGGGAAAAAGAGAAAACACAGATGAAGTACTCACTGGGATATTACACACACTATATGATTCCTGCATGGCAATAAGGCAGAAGGCCGTCATGGAGGCCTCTGAATCTCTGCCCTCCACGTCACCCTACAAATGCATGGACACAAACATGTTTTATCTGTATAAGAAGACAGTTAATGACATCTAAAAGTTTTCATATCAATTAGCTAATTTTTTTGTATGATGTTGAAGAATTGATATTAATGCAATCAGTGCACGCACATTCAGCATAGAACTGTACACCTGTCCAACTTCTATAAACATGCCGCCAGGCTGCTGTGCATTGAGAATCAGAAACTTGACAGCATCACAGATGATGTTGTCCTGTACTGCCACCAAACTGCTGGCCATGGCAAATACCTTGGCAACATAGGCTGTCAGCCTGTTGGGGAGGAGAGGAGATTGCTTCATTTATTTGCACATAACATACACCCATAGTTAAAAGTTAAAGGAGGAAGACAATAAATTTATTCAAGTTTGTGGATGTTTCGATGCCTCACCAGGTGCTACTTTCTGTGTCGTGGTACACTGCAAAAGACCCATCATCTTTACGGAAGTTAAGCTCATTTTCGTAACCTGGACACAAACAGAACACACACTTTTTACTGACTGACTTTGTGTAGTCTGAGGTACTTATATGTCAAATCAAATAGAGATTTTTGTATAAAATCTAAAATGTAAACAAAGACCTTTCTCTGACGTTTTTCCTTAGATTATCACACTTTTCTTCAAATTTTATATCAATTTATTCTCAGTGTCCCTAGCTTTTGTGTTAAAAATCCATCTATGTAAGCCTACCGGTCTTGATATGTTGGAGGGCTTCGTAACGTTTCCCCAAGCCCACAGTTTCCCACTGGTTGGTTTTGTCCAAATATATGGCTGCAATGAGGGGCAGGGTCATGTAGATCATGTTCTGCTCTCCACAGCCTGAGGGCTGTATGATCAGAGTACCCATAGAGTTCCCACTAATGGCGTTCTCTACCAGCCCAGCTACTTGTTCTCTCCCTGCATGTACACACATAAACAGAAAAAACAATATGTAATACACTAACAAGTAGTCAAGTAAGGTCAGTGAGGAGTGCTGAGAGTCAGTGCCGCTGCTAGCTAATTTGGTACCCTAAGCATAATTGCTTTGTGGTGATTTTAAAATAATACAAATAATCACAATAACAAAAAAAATAAGTAACAGTAAGTACAATCTGCTTATATGATTAAATAATAATATGCTTCCCACATCCCTTTGTTTCTTCTTCTCCTTTTCTCTGCACCAGACTCCTGTTGCCTTTTTGATGCCATGTTTTCATTGTTTTAGGGCTGATGTCAGGTGTGTGTCTGGTGTAGTCTAATTGAGCAAATCACTGGGGGATGGTGGGGAGCCAGGGCACCAAACCAGGATGTATTTTATTATTCTGAAAAAATGTGCTTATAGTAGACTGATAATGCACATTACAGAAAGGATTCGTAATCAGTTTTAATAAAATATTCATCATTATGATCATCATGATCATGATTGTTAACCATTTTCCTGTCTGGCAGAGGCTATCTTCTGGGGCCGAAGTGCTGGTTAACTTTGGGGTTAACCCCCTTCACTTTCTTCAGCAGTGGAATAACACACACAAGCTCCAGCGTTGGATTTTGAGACAGCGTGGCCTTTTTTTGATCACACACTGTAGCCTACACTGTACATTTATTCACAACCTAACTCCTCCAGCTAATCTGCAGTTCTTTCATCCACACACACTCCTGCACTCACTCATTTCCGTCGCTCTCTCGCTCACGTTCGTCCACTCACACCCACCCACACACACACACACACACACACATACGTTACACACAGCTGTGTCCCCAGAATTACACTACTCCTATAACATGATGATAATTGGGCCATTTTGGTGCCTCCTCCAGCACTTGGTGCACTACGCACAGCGTGTAAAAAGCATTATGGTAGCGACAGCACTAATGAGAATTCTAGTCCAAAAAAACCTGCTTTCAAAAAGGGATAATTTGTTGGGCAGGCATCAGCTGGAAGAGGTAGTGGGCAGAATGAAAAGGGTCAGAAATTTATCACATTAACATGCCAACATAACATAACACTATGGCTCACCTCTCACAAAGATTTCTGTTTTACGAGGTGTTTTTGGAACTACATCTTTCATGGAAATTTGACTCCTCATTTTCTTTTGTATATGACCTATAAAGGAGAAACAGTGGGTAAATTCAGTTACATCAATAGAAAGTAATAAATTATTTTATTGTTATAACATAATATTACTAAATTACTGTAGTATACTTATAGCAGAGAGGGTGGGATTAAAAAAACAGAGCGGGAACAATAGGAGAGAGAGTAGAGAGATGCTATGACTGTGTTCATTAAACATTGTTAAGTTACTGTATTTCCTTAAATTAAAGCTGAGGGGTTTTCTAGGATAGTCTGAACTGTGCTGAACAGAGAAAGAAGTGCTAAACAGGCACATATACTGAAGCCTAACTTTAGCTGTTGCTAATCAGGAGAAGAAAGGACGAAGCGCGTGCGTGTGAGGAGTCTGGTTTACTTTCACCAAGGTGCTGATGGCCTTTGGGAAACAGCCACACATACTGCTACAGATGCTCAGTTTGCCGTTGCATTTATCTGTTTCTACATGGACTGAGCTTCAGGACCTTCATCGCTCAGCCCGCCACAAGACAGAAAGGCAACCATGATCAAATATATGTTATTCAGTTATTCATGTTGCTAATGGTGTAATATATGTGGTGTAATTGTGATTTATTGTTGAAAGGAAGGTTATTATGAGAGTTTGCGTAGGAGGAGGCCTCTTAGCACCTTAGTAAGAGTCATATGATCTAGTTACAGTAAACACATATAAATTTCAAATTCAGTAGGCTCCTACCAATTCACCTCCCATGCTAAATCGCTTTAAAGGTGATAGAGGTATGCATGATAGTTCTGTAACAAATTAGAATTGAGTGGGAGGGCTACATTACTATAGCATGCAGATATTTAATAGATAAACTCACCTTCACCCTTTTCAGCTGGATTTAAAATAAAATTTTCAGAAAAGGACACAAAAACACCAGGAGGCTATAGAAATGAACAGAAAGGACAAACATAACAAATGGCTGATAATTATTAATGGTAAGGTTCAACAAAATACAATGGGGCGTGCTTGTTAAAATGTTCTTTTCTTCTCTTATTCACAAGTCATACAGGATAAATATGCATTAACATTATGTCCCTATAAAATGTCTGTTTCCCTGTATTGGCCTCTTTTTCCCAGTCAGTGTCTGATTGTTAAAGTTTCTTTCTTTGCTTTCACCCCACCTGTACTGTCATGCAAGCTTATTTCACCAATGAAACTATGAAATCTTCTTGTCTGCCGAGACTAAAAAACAGAAACCATTTCAGCAGTGATTTGTAAGGACTTTGTCTGACACAGACAAATTATGTCATACTGATAGAGAGATCAGATCAGAAAATGCTTTTCGATCTTTCTCTTTCTACTTAACATGGATATGACATGATTTCATTCTCAAGCAAGTCACAACATACAACAGCCCAGCTGAACATCAGTCCAAATTGGTTGAAACAGCCTGGAAGTAGCCACACATACTACATTCCCACCATAACGTTACAAGCTGGAGATGAAAAGTTTAAAACAAGGACTTTTTATTGCATCTTGAACACTTTACTGCAATAAGAGAACAGTTTTCATATGGCAAAAAAAACCTGCTACATGGAGTGTGTCTTTCTTACCACCACCCGCAGCTTCTTCTCGATTCCATCGTTGAACCCTGAGTCCTTAACAATTGCTTTGACCTTAATGGAATATTGTCCATCCTTCATCGGAATAATGATAAAGGGTACAGATAGTGTAGTTAGGCCCCCCATCTTGACTTCCTGACGATACCTTCCATGTTTAGAGGCTACACTGCACACATGCTCTGTCTCAGTCAGATCCACACGCACCTTGAAAAGAAGATGAGAAAAAATGGAGAAAGAGCCTGAGGCATGTGTGGTTGATAGAGCGGATAATAAGGAACTTAATCATAATTTAATACTTAATTAGGTCACCTAACAGTGATGCATGCCTAATTTGAAGACATGTAATGCTGTTTTCCAGAGGATCAATATGAATGGACAGGTCATAAATAATGATTAAACACCAAAGCAGTGTGACACAGACTTACAGTGATTTCATCAGGGCTGTAGTTGTGGAGGATTGCTTTAACTTCCAGCTGCTCTCCTTGGACAGCAGAGTACGGCAATCTGAGATCAATGAAGAACTCCTTCCGGACAATGACCTCCAAGGACTTACCAACACAGATTCCTTAAAGATGAGAGAGAGAGAGATGATACAAAAAAGCAAGTGATGAAACGGAGAAAGAAAAAAAAGTGTGAGGGACGGCAGAGGTGTTACTAAACTTGATTTTTACCGTGAGTTCTTGACAAACTAATGCCAGTGAACTGCCAGGTTGTGATTGAATCTTGCAAACGAACTACTTCCACAACTGATGTAGTTCGACTGAAACACAGAAAAATTTTAACACTTAGAGAGGTTACGGGTAGTGTAAATCCTAGTGTCATTAATTAAATTATTTGTGTAATTTTGTGTGTATGTTTCACTTGACTCACCAGTTTGGTATTTGTTGAGAGCAGGCAGGCAGGTTGATATCTTTCCACAGCCAACTTTCAGGGAACTTGGTGCGAGTAACAATTTCATTGCTGTCCATATAATTTTTGTCATCCTCCTCACCTAAAGCGTCATTAAAAAGGTTATTAGTTTTCATTGAGCCAGAAAATGTTTTTAACTACCAGTATGATCATGGATAGTAACCACACAGGGCTTCTCTCAGTCTCTTGTCCCTGTTTCTTACTGCGAGCCAGTTGGAGACTATCCTGCCTCCTCTCAGCCCGCTGGTTTTCCATCTCTTTGCAGCAGTGCAAGAAGGCCTCAACACAGGCGGCTCCATCTCCAATGTATTCACTTCGCACTTCACAGGAGTATGAAAGAGGGAGGTCCACCATGCCATCCTTACAACACTCACGTTGTAGTGGGTCATTATATTGACTTGCTGGAAAGACAGACAGACAAGTATTGCAAGTCAAAAACACAAGATGTCCAACTACAAACAGAGAGTCTGAACTATGTCAGAAGGTGACTGAGTATGTGGTTACTGTGTAGTGTGAAGCTGTGTTCTTACCTAAGCTAGTAATGACGTCCATAATAGTTGTGCGTTTCCTCCTGCTGTGGGCCGGACATTTCAATTCTGAAAATGCAACACAAAAATCTTTAACAGACCCCAAAAAGTTTAGATCTAGACTTGATGTCTGCATGGTATAAGTAATTTAGCTGGTTGGACACATGGACAGCAGGTTGGGATGGGAAAAATGAATATACAATTTCAATTGCATCATTAAAGACTGTCCAGGGTGTACCCCGCCTCTTGCCCAAAGTCAGCTAGGATAGGCTCTAGCCCACCATGACACGGTTACAGATAATGGATGGATCAATATTTCCTGGACTGTTATTGAATTGAATTGAATTGAATTTAAATATTGAATATTTCACAAAAAGTGCAACTAAATACTGATTAAGTACATTTTTAACAGGCCAAACATTAACAGAGTGGACCATGATTAGCTCTATCACCACAATGGACTGTTGAAGCCAACCTGGAAATGCCTCAAAGGGTTGGTTCAGCCAGTTTATGAGTATCTTTTACCCCCAAAACAAAAATGGTGAACTGAACCTTGTTTGTGGTGCTCCCAACATTTAAAAAAATCTATATGTATAATGTAACTTTGCTAGTTTTGGCTTATGATGCAGTTATTCTACTGTCCTCTAGATGTTTACTCCTAAAACACACTTTAATGATGGTAATGAATAACTCCTAATTTCTAAAACCACTCCTCCTAAATAGTAAATATTCTATTGGTACAATATTAAAGCCTTTAAAAGGGGTATGTTCAGGGGAAGGAAAAGTAAAGTAGTGTCACCTTGTCTGTAGGGAGTCCCAGAAGCAGTGTTGGACTCGAACAACAGCCCAGCATCATAGAACACACTCATGCTGTCCTTTCCTCCACCTGGTGTGCAGCCTGTGTCGTACTTTTCGACAATGTCCCACACCTGAGCGAAGTAATTCACACACTCATTCAATGTATTTGCTGCAGGATAAACTTGAAAGTTTACAAGTGTTGTTTTATACATTGTAAATTAAACCTCTTTCAGATATTTTCAAAGACAAATATGAAATAAAGAAATTGCCTTCTTCTGGGTGAGGCGGTGCTTGTTGTTTAGGACGTAGACACCTTTGTCAACTGCCACCATTCCCACTTTGGCTTCTGGGTCTCCAGTGACCTTCAGATACAAAGTCTTGCTAGGCGAATAGACTGTAGAAGGTTTTGATATTTCCAACTTCAACTAAATGTGAGGAGAAGGTCAATAAATTAAATGCTTTGTATTTGTTAAAGCAATGTCAGTTTGTTTCAGCTTGATTGTTGACTATATCAGTGCTGTGTGTCTCACCGAGCCCATGCAGGAGTCCTTGACATCCACCCAAACAGAGTCTGCTACCACTTCGTTATCATCCGTATGGAAGTAGGCTATGATGCGGAACGATGGCAGCATTTCTTTGGTTATGAGAACCATCTTAGAAAACAGTTTGTCACTTACTTTGCCATGACCACGTTTCACAAGCTGACCTTTGCTCAAGATCTGTGGACACGGATTTATACATTAGCACTATACCAACTGGAATGTATAGAAAACAACACAAACACACAAGCATGGACACACATATACATTTCACACCAGGTATGTGAAGTTACGGGTTTGACTTTGCTGCCCGCCAAAGATGAAGCTGACTTTCAGGTTGTCTCCTAATTTCAGCTCGGCTGCATCCACACCTGTAAAAATTACATGTTGCAATGAGAGCTAGACACTGAAAAGATCGTGTGCATGGCCCCTACACTACTTCCATTGCCACCACCATCACTATGTTTTTTTACCATCATTATTTCAGGACGCTCCTCACCTATGTGAATGTAGTTGTTGTTTGTGGTCTTATATGGGAGAGCTTCCATGGTGGCTGTTGCTTGCCTTTCACGTGTAATACCAGGAACATTGGTCTTTGCCTGTAATTAAAAACACACACACACAATTAAATACAAAAAGCCTCAAATCGGTCCCATCCTCCTGTATTGCTTAGACAAGAATATAAAATCTCAGTGATGTGAAATTTTTTTCCATTTAATTGAGAATAAAAATAAACTGTGAGTGACTGTTAAATATTTTCTGATGTACCTAGGGAACCTAGCATCCACTAAAGTACAACTCAGCTAGATTTAATAATGGCACTGACTTTACACATATTTGGATTTGGGAGGCAGACAACCTCTCCACTTTTAAGAGCAGACTTCATATGTTCCTTTTCACAAAGCTTATCGCTGCTCCAGTGAGCCCTCAAAAATTGTTGGGTTGTTGGGTGTAAAAATATCTCAAGTAATGTTGTCTAGACCTGCTCTAAATGACAAGTGCCCTGAAATAAGTCGTGTCATGATTGGTTAAATTGGACATGTGGTTCTCAAAATGTAAATGAAAGTAGGTTCATGTTTCTAGATGCCAAATAGGCTGTAATGCAAAAAAGGTAACTTTTCACAGACTTACGGTGACTGTCAGTCTGCTAGTCCCAGCATCTGTATTGATGGTAAGCCTTGCCAAGCCATTGGCTGCAGTGGAGCCTTGCACCTGGCCTGGATCAACCACTACGTCAACACTATCTGCAGGAGAGTCATCAGGATTTACAACTTCAACCTGCCATCAGAAACACAAACAGATGAACCATCAGAAAAAAGTCTAAAAATAAAAAATATATATTTTAGGGTTAAACTAATAATTAACTATTGCTGCAAACTGCAGTAGCTGTGCACCAAGCCTCTGACTTAAATGAAAATCCATCAAAACATAACACTTCTCATTTATTTATTTTTATTAAGGGAGTATAAACAGCAGTGTTTTTTATACTTTAGGGATATACTGTAGTGTACTCTCAGCTGGATATTCAGATTTATGTGAGATGTTTTCTGTAAAGGATCTTTTATTAAAGTAGAAATATAGCCAGTTTATGTTTATGTAAATGTACCTTACCGTAACATCAAAGGACATTCCTGGTTTGTAGTATTTGGGCGTTCTCTTGAAGTGGATGGTGTACGGTGATGTGACAATCTGGATACCTCTCAACTCTGCCTCCACCATTTCACTACCTGTGTGTTGATGTAGAAACACACACTTTCACATGTTGTTTTTTTTCACTTGTTCACTTGAAGTGTTACAGAAAAACATTTCCTGATATCTTTATTCTCTTTTACCCTCTTGATTTTGCCTTGCTGAGTTGCTGAATTAGTATGAATCACACCTGATCAAACATACTGAACGGGTACAAACACACATTTTCTTTTTCTTACCATTCTCTGTCAGCACAGTGACAGCTACATATATGGAACTTCCGACTAGCTGTTGTTCAATGTTGAATTTCTCTGTGATGTGCTTTCTCTCCAGTGTAACCACTCCATTACCTTTCATGATCTAATACAAAAGTGCAATGCAGTAATGCAGTAATGCAGTCATTGAACAGTTGGAGGAACTTTACTAAATGTAAAATTCTCGTCACCACGGCATAAACGGGAAAACATTGTTGACAGAAATACAGTAAAAGTGTAAGTAAGTGCTCACCGGCACTCTTTGAAGAGAACTTGGAAAGCTCTTTTTTCCACCCTCATGCATAACCCCAAATACCACATAGGCCATCCCATTCACCTCTTCACCAAATAGATATCTAAAACCACAAGAGAAGGACATAATGATGTAAACCAAGACAAATAAAAAACAACAAATAACACACTAAAAGAGCCCCAACACAACCCTTCCCTCCTCCAATCAAACCCAATCTCTTAAACCACAAATAAAAATCCTAGACATACTCAGCCTTGATGTCGACTTCGAAAACCTCACTGTCCACGTAGAAGAAGGGGCTCTGAGACGTCAGTTTCACCTCAAAGCTAGGCAGCACTGAAATATTTATATATAATAGGGTGAATGTTTAGGTATATGTGTAGGTTCTAAATAACATAACATAATGATACATAACTTACCATATTCTTTGACCTCAAACTCTGCAGAGTAGATCTGTTGTGGGTTGCTGTGAAACTTTGCCACCACCTTCCAGAGTCCAAGACTGCAAGCACACACACACACGCACGCACAAACTTGACCCTTTATTTATGTGTTTCTCACATATATAGATTGAAATAAATAATAAATACTCACCTGGCAATTTCAGAAAGTTTATAAACTCCAGAATGGATTCCTGAATTTAGAGAGACTGAACCAGTGTTGGGTGATAAAACTATTCCTCCAGGGGTCTAAAATGAACAATATTGAACAGCCATTAACAGTGAGGTTCACCAGTTTGTATTTAATTTTGTCACACCGCGGTGAGGTCAAGTTGGGGTTTTGTCATGTCTTGTCATTTCCTGTTTTATTTTGAAAAGATAACTCTCCTCTCGTTTCAGGTCACTTGCCCTTCCTCGTGTGTCACCGGTCTGATTGTCTTCCCCGCCCTGATTGTCTCCACCTGTTCCCCATTACCTTGTGTATATATTGTCTGCGTCTCCCTTTGTCTTGTGCCAAAGTGTTTCGTCCTTCGTCGTGCACCAAAGCCTTTTTTCATAGTCCATAGCCACAGCTCCTTAGCTCAAGTATCTTTTTGTTTTCTTCCTCGAATGAGTGATTTTGATTTCGTTAATCTTTAATACTACTAGTCCTAGCTTTATTGTTCCTCGTTGAGAGTGATTTTGATTTTGTTATTTAGTGTAGTTCAGAGTTTTTTCCTCCTTGGAGTGATTTTTGTTTCCTTTAGTTTAGGGCCTTTTCATAGCCTCACTCAGTCGAGGATTTTCCCCGTCCTGAATAAAACAGCTTACTGTCTAACTCTGCATCTGAGTCCTCATTTGAGTCCCGGCCTGACAAATTTATTAAAGGAATGTTATCATTTTGTCTACAATCCATGAGCCTGGCTTTTTGTCAGCCATTTTCTCATTATTTCAATATTTATATTCAGTAGGTTTTTGTTCTTTTGGTAATTTGTAGGAGAATGATCTACTGTTTAGCATTTATTTTTTGGCCACTTTGGCCAATTTTGTTTAGCTCATCAAGGGGCTTCGGACTTCCAGTTACAGATGATTATATTGCATTCAATTCTGTGCTTATCAAAGATAAAATACTCTACCACAATCTCAACCGTAATAGAAGCAGGACTTTGGGTGGTTCCTTCCCTCTCTATAGGCTCCATACGAGGCGTCAATGCAAACATCCTGTAATTAACTGACATAAAAAGAGATGTTAAAAAAACTAAAAGTGTATTTAAGTTTTTGACATGACTGTCCAAAAAAAGGTTCATTCTAAAAAGACTGTGTAAAATGCCTTCATCAAACTGATGGAAAGGTGGATAGTGTATGGTGTAAAATATTTTTTTTATTGTAATAACTTGCCTCACTTATGTAGATACATTCTCACAAAGGTATGAGGTGAATTTTTCAACACTGATGGAGTACTGAACTCACCATTGCTGTTGGGTGTATAGAGGGTCTTGTCAGTCTGGATGAAGATGTATCCAGATTGGAAGGACACTAAGACGATTTTCTCCAGCAGTCGGCCAGGAAACTGTGCTTGCAGGTACACATACTGTTTAATGATGGGATCCTTACTGAAGTCACGAACAGGGATCTGCAAGCAGTATGTAGAGACACAAACAGTGTGTAGGAGCAGGATGGGGGATTTCATGGGCATTTCTGGGTTCTAGATCTCTTGTTTGTGGTCATCAAAATAAAAGTACAAGTAACACTAACATATATTATACATAATTCAATAACAATATTTTATTTACGTTTATTTCTCCAAGTGCCTGGAAATTTTGTGCACCAGTGAGGGTCACAGTTGTGTTTGCCAGTCTTTTGGTTTTAGTCGGATGGTTCCTCACAATGATTTCAACAGGAATGTCTCCTCCTGTGCAGTCTTGACACTCCACAAAGATTTTTTCTGCCGTTCCTACCCGCAACAAGTTGGGGGCAGACATCACTTGCCTGATGGTGAGAGACAGATACAGAATATCTGTAGTCACTGTGCAGAAACAATTTGAATGTCAGGAAGCTGAAAAAGAAAAACTTAGCTCTGTTTTCCATGAATTATTTCAACCTCAGAGGAAATGTGGAAAGGTAACGCTTGTCTACTTACAATGGAGCTCCATCGGCCAAAAAAGTGAGAGAAGCAAAGGCCAGAAAGGCCACCAGCCAGGGCAGAGTACTACTCATCCTCCTGTCTGATCCTGATCTGCTGTCAGTGCTCTTTTAGTGTGTTAAATGAACACAGAGGTGCCTCCCCCAACTCCAATCTTGTTTTTTCTTGTCTGTCCTCTCTTATGTTTAAATTTGATAAGGCCATCATACTGTAGCTGATGTAATATTTACATTGCTTCTATTTAGTTTGCAACACACTTTTTAAACATTTGCAAATCTTTAAACCAGCATGTCTCCTCCCACATAACTGCAGGGAATCTCTTCACTTAGTTTTCCCTCTGGGTATATCTCTTAATTTGCTGAAGATTGATTTTGTCACTGACAATAACATTTGATGTAACTCAACCCAGAAAAAAACAAACATGTTGTTGGCATGATTGATGTATGGGACTCTGAGAAGCACATATATATATATATTTTAATGAAAATATTTTCAAGCTTTATTGGATAGAAATAGCTGAAGAGTGATAGGAATGTGGGGAGAGAGACAGATGGGGAACGACATGCAGCAAAGATAAGCAGTAGAAAATCAGTGTTGTGTAGTTTGCATGTTTGATTAACTTCTTAAGTTTACTACAAAAAACAGATTCTGTGTTCATGATATTTATATTTATAGAAATGGTTTATAACTGGTTGGAGACAAGACTGTACAACATTTTTGATCTGTGGTTCAAAGCTGACGTCTGAGTTGACTATTACACCTAAATCTCTGGCAGCGGGCTTCACACAAGCTGAAAAAGGGAAACTTGAAAAGTCAATTCAAATAACTACCATGAAACTTTTAAAAAGGATCCTTCTCTGTGTAACTCATGGGCAAATTGAACTTTGTGTATTTGCTCTAAACTTCTGCCAGTTATTCTTTTCAGCTTTCGGGAAGCCCTAGTTCAGCCAAGGGCAGTTGTGCACATCAGGAGTCCTACTATTTGGACAAGTTTGTTTGATTAGTGATAATGAAAGTAGGCCCCACAAGACAGCAGACTGTCCTGACTCCGGCCAAACAACAGGCTTCTAAACTCGCACAAGGCTTTTTCTCTCTAATTATTAAACCCAACCCTTCATGATATCAGAGATTGATTGATTTGTTTGTCAAGGCAAAATCAACCAAAACAGATACTCCCTGTAGTAAACGGTGTGCTTTGTCTTCAGACAAATAGACAAATACAACCTTTTTTTTTTTTTTTTTTTAAAAAAAAGCCAAGATGTATGGACGTAATGTAAGAAACTGGCCTTAAAAGAGAGAGAGAGAGAGAGAGAGAGAGAGAGAGAGAGCTGTTTTTGATTGGCGCAGGTGGGACACATGACCAGGCTCATTTGCATATGGACAGACAGGTGTGCGTGGGAGAGAATAGTTTCAGCTATGCAGCTAGTAGTACGCCGATACCTGAACTCTGGATTATGAGTTTAGTCGGTGAATCTGAGCATCTTGCCTTGAACCAGGAGTCACCACAGGTCAACGTCGTTCGACCAGCTCACTTGGACGTTTAATACCCGTCAGGTAACTCACACTGAAATTAAAATGTTTCGCTTCAAAAGGAATCAACGCGTAGCCCCATAAATCGAGATACAACCGAAACCATTTCTGCGCGTCCTTATGGGTCAAAGAGCGCACAGTAGCTCCTCAATTTACCTATCCGCGGTTTCACCTGTCATTTCACAGCAGCTGCAACGGCAGGCTCACCTGAGCTGAGAAGGCACCGGTTAAACAGGTGGAACAGGACGTGCTGCATTCCGCCAGTGCAGAGACACACATCCTCCTATGGCAATATAAAACTCGGGTGGGTGTGTCCGTGTTGGTGTGAGTAGTTTATCGAGGATTGGTGAAAAAATGAGATAAACACGAGAAAGGTGACCTGCACCTGTATCGTGAAAGATCAAGTATGGTTCCTTTTTCCTTTCTTTCCTACTTTTCTAACCTCTGTAGTTTCCACCAGGCCGTATTTTGTAGTTTTGTGAATTTTATTACATGTTACATGACTGCAGACACATTAAATCTGCAGTTTATTTAAATTATTCTTCACATTTAACTATTCTGCATTTTATTTTCATGTTTTCTTTCAGCTCTCATGTTTTATATTAATTGATTGTTATGATCACACAGTATTCAGTACCAACATTTCTGTTTCTACTACTTTCAGTGACATACCATTAATACACTCGCCGAGCAGAAACTTGCGTGTTAGACCCCTAAAGTAATGTTCAAGTCCACGCTTTCTGGTGTAAAGTATATTCATGGATTCATTTTTAGACATTTTAGCTGTTTTCCAGCTTGTGATAGAGTTAGATGAGATTTTTCTCCTGATATTGAAGCCCTCAGTATATTTACCTGACAGTTGCGATGAGACTCAACATTTTCATCAACCCCTTATTTCACTGTGGTTGTTTTTCAGGTGCCCCACTGTCGTTTGTATCTAACTGATGCTATGTTGGCCCAGATGTAAGAACACAGGCCACACAGACCTGATCGATACTCTAAATTCCTCAGGGAGGTGAGTTTAAACTAAATACCATATGACCTCTTCCCTGTGTAGCTGTTTGCTGTTAGGAAGACTCTTAATTTTATGGGCCTGTAATTTCCTCTTGGTACTAATCTATAATTGGTAACATATTAATTCACTCTAAAGTAAAAGCTGTTCATCTATTCATCAATTAATATTTCAATGGGTTTACTATTGAAATATTAATTGATGTCAGTCATGTTATTAGGACTGATATTTTGTTGACTCTCTGTTATGCTTTTAATTTGAAGTGGAAAACTACAAACCAAAGCATTACAGAGACTTTATTTAACTTGCTGTATGTAATCATCAATGGATTTATCTGGAGTTATACATCTACTGACCCCACTGACAGCCTGACCTGTGTGCGATTCCCTCCCCAGCTGTCACCATGGCAATGCAGGTGTTACTTCCACCTACGGTGTCAGTGTTTGTATCCACTGTGTTGTCCCTGCTCAGCTTGGCCCTGCTGCTGCTGCTGTGTGTCATCAGGAAGAAACGAAGGATGGAGGGAACATACAGGCCCAGCGCAGAGGAGAAGAAACAAACAGGAGCAGCGGGATCAGAAAAACCTGGCCTGCCTTTACCACTGCCCAAAGAAGAGCGCCTCATATGATTGAACGTGTAGAAGTGGCGTCACACACTTTTCACCCCCATGTCACTATGTAAACCTGTGGATGTATGCCTTCTGTTTTCTGATGTTGCTATGCTGATCTCTGGGATGATACTTTCGTTTTTTGTTTTGTTTTTTGCACCAGAAATCAGAAACACACTTTATTCTTGGTGACACAAAATTGACTGATCAGATCTATCACAGGTTTCCTTTTGAGTTTCTGTCATATATTCATATCATTCCATTTGTTCTGCCACATAAGGGACATGAGATGAAGCATATTTTGTATTTGTACAGAGGTTAGTCTATTTTTACTTGTCTGTCTATTGTGTGTATTTATATATAAAACATTGTGTTTGACACCATTTGTAGTTATGAAGGATATTGATTAAACACTGAAAATGACTGTGATGCACTTTATGTGGAGCTCTGTGAAGCTCAGTTTCTTAAAAAAACAAAAAACAAACAAACATAAAAACCCGTATGTATGGTACTCTAAGTGTTTTGTTAATAAACCAGGAATGTGCACATTCAGTACGGCTGCTCTCTTTCTGTCCCTTTGAATACATGGAGAGAAGACCTGTTCAAAATGTTAACTTTATTAAGGTTAAAGTTATTCAGACTTACCAAAAAATTGCCATTTATCTTCAGATTGTGTCAGTTTTTGTTGGTACATAGCTGATGATGTCCACATATCTCACATATGACACATACTTACAGAAAATAAGATCTGTCAGTGACAAATGGGCCATCATACACTTGCTGATATGCAAAGTGTCCATTGTACTCACTGTTCCTCATTTAAAGTGTATATTCAGGCAAATAAAAATCTGCTTAAATATTTGCAAAATCTTGGAAAGGTGCCAGCTAGTTTGTTCTCTCGAGGATAAAGACCAAAAACTCAGAAAAACATCAGTGAGCCACATTGTGTTATTGGGGTGACTTGTTCCTGGAATTTTGACTCAATTCCACATTGTCCTGCTATGGTAAATACTCACTAGCAGACCAAATCTGTGGCTAAAATAGTCCCCAATAAATACATTATTTATGCATTTTTTAAAGAGCATCAGCATCAAATGGACTCTGAGAGTCAGAGCAGGAAAAACTAGAATGGCACCAGCCACCTTTAAGCCTCAAATCTCTTCTTAAGTTCAGAAACTTTGATTGAAGGCAGTTCTTCCTCCTCATGCACCTCTGAGCGGTTGTTGTCTTCTGATATGTTTGAATCACATGGCGGATGAGTTTGTGCATTCTCCCTGTTCCGAAACATGTTGCAAGGTTTCCTGGGTTCAGCCAATTCCTTGGCCCTGGATTTTACCCATAAGCCTGTGCTGTGCGCCTGAGACTGGAAGCGTACTGCAGCAGGTAGCACTTTAGGGGGAGAGGTGGTCTGTTTAATCTCCTGCTCCTCTTTCTTTACTGCCTCTTCACTACTTTTTTTCTGACCTGCCAGAGGAGAGGGCTCCTCAATGAGACTCTGAAGCCCATGAGATGCTGTGGGTTTCAGACTGTCCTGTTCCTGCTGCTTTTTGGGAAGATGGAGATACGGTTCTGTCAGTTTGTTTAAAGATACTGTCACCTCTCTATCTTTCTCCTTCTGGTCCTCTCTTTGCTCCTCTTCTCTGGTTACACCTTTCAGCATTTCGTTTATTCCTCCTTCTGTCTTTTGTCCCTCCACACTTTGCTCTTCTTCTCTCTTTTCTTTCAACTCTTCATCCTCTCGCTTCTCAGCTGTTTCTTTCATAGGGTCCTCTCCTAAACTCATTCTCTTTTCCTGACCATCTGTCTTTCTCCCTTCTTCTGCCTTCACTTTCTTAAAGTCATTTCTGTTGTCTATTTCCTCTTCTTGGTTCCCATTTACTGTGACGTTCACTTCTTCCTGTTTCTGTTTTACCTCCCTTTGCATGCTTTCTTGCTCCCCCATTTCACACGCTGCCAGCGGGCTCTCTGTCACCTCCTCTTCTGGTACACTGGTATCCAGGCACAGCCAATCAGAGTCTTCCGTCAGGTCTGACAGCTCCTCTGTGGTTTCCAGATTCCAGCTGTGCAGACTGCCACTGCCGCTGATGGACAAAGAAAGGCTCTCTTGGCTGGGGTTGGCTGGAAAACCGTGCTGGAAAACACAACAGCCAATGTTAGACCAGAAATCACATTTGCGTGTGTGTGTGTTTCAGTTCCTCATCTTCTTACCTTTGTGATATAGTCATGGCTATCTGGTGCAAACAGATCCAGGCTGCGCGTCCCGTACAGCAGGCCACGCTCATGGGAGCTGCGGGAACTAAGTGTGTCAAAGATCTCCCCAAGCAGATCCATCTCCTCTGGGTCACACAGCAGTGACTCTTCCCCCTCTTCTTCATCCTTATGGAGCTGAGAGTCAGGCTTGACCACAGGCTGAGACACAGCTCTGACGCAGCGAGATAACAAAACACAATGGCACAAACCAGAAAGTACATGGTGTGTATTATCTCTGTTTTTTGGTTTCTGTCTGACACTCACCCATCCCATGTATCCCCAGTCACATTTGTGTCCTCCTCCTCTCTGGGAGCCCTGTGTTTGTGAACAGGCCGACGGGGACGTGACTGACATGTGGCAACATAGAGTAACAAAGCAAAGCAACGCAATATTCCGCCAACAGAAGTGACAGGTGTCGGGGTGAATCAATAAAGCAACATAAATGGAGCAATAAAAGGTGCAAAAGAGCACAAAGAAGCAGCATAGGACAGCAGAATAGGCAGATTAGGTAATGACGTGGATATATGTGGATGGTGTCTGTTTCAAGTTGAGAAAATATGTCAAATAGATATGTGATTGTTTTCAGACAAACTCACCTTTCCAAAGTGTTGCGTGATTGGCAGGCGGTTCTGTAAGCAGTCTGATTGGGCACGGCGGTGTGACACTGATCCTCCTCTCTGAAGGGCGTGTTCTTCATTGTGGGCCTGCAGTTAATAGACACATGCAAGAAAAAAAAAAGTGCAACAGTAAAACTACAGCAGAATTACTCAATCAAACCATTTACCTAAATAAGAACTGACTCACCTTGTGCATGAGTAGGTTTTTCAAGCCAGACATGGCAAGACCTTTAGCCTGAGCGAGATTTAAAATGATTATCGAGAGTCGTTTTGGTAATGCACACTGGATTCACTTGCCTTCAAGCAAAAAGACTACGGTTTGTACTTACTTTTGTGTTTGCTTTGGACTTCATGTTAAGGATGAGTGCTCCTCCCCCCTTCTGTTAAAGCACAAATGCATCCATCTATGCAACAAACAAATGGGAACCAATGGGGACCTTTTTTTTATGAGGAAAAGAACTTACCTTTAAATTACCAACCAACTGTTGATAAGACTTACTTCTCCCTGTAAACAGAGATAGAAAAAAATAGGATTAGTGATAAGTGAGAAATAGGACATTTTGACACACACGCACGCATACATACACACACCTGCAGTTGTTTCACATTTTACGATCTCCTCCTCAAAGAGGTCATCTGGTTCCTTCCCTTTGTTTAGAATATCCAGGCGGCTATCGATGAACTAAAGAGACACATACATTTAATAATAAATAAAATGGATTCAAGTAATTTTTAAAGTTATTTGATCAAAATATGAGAATTTGCATTCATTATAGTAACATAATGATGACCTAGTCCTGCTGAAGACACAACAGATTTACCTCAACTTTTTTTAGCCAATATACAGCTCCATGTCTTTAATTGTGTAAAACATCAAATTCCTTAAATGACCTGAACTATCGACCTGGAATAGTGACAACACTTTAATATTTAGCTGCAGGATTTTACTTTAATTCTTTGTTCAACAAGCACTTCCCCAGTGTTTTTGCAGTATTCTACCAGCAGAGTGCAGCAGAGGCACAGTGTGTACCTGTTTGAAGAACTGTAAATGAATGGCACTCTGTAGGAACTGCCTCATACTCGAAGACTTGTGATCGAGAAACAGCTCCTCACTGAACCACATTTCACCCTCCTGCAACAAAAGATAGATAGAGATAAGCACAACAAAAGAGACACACATAGATGTACTGTCTTGACCTAATACATATGCAGATCTTTAATTTAAATTGTTAAATCAGTTCCTTAATTTAAATTGTTAAATCAGTTCCTTAAATGCATACAATGTTGTCTTTCTCTGAATGACTGACCTTGTCTTCCTGCAGTGCATCCCTGTAGCCACCAAACAGTAGAGCCTGAGCTTTCAGGAAGGCCCTTGAGACACCACATCCAGGAGACACTGCCTGACGCTTCAAACACACCTTCAGCCCAGCCATCTGAAGACATATTTACATTTATATCTATGATATAGGATGTTACAGGAAGCTTGTTTAATTTTTGACCATATAGAACGACTACTGCAGTTTACAGTGTATTCCATTTCCATTGCAGGAACATTGAGATACCAATACCAATGACCCTGGGTTAACTGTGGCAGAGTTTCATCACTGACTGGTCCCAAATCTTAAACTTCTACAATGTAGACTGTGTGTGGATTTTATTTACAACCAAGCACTGGGTGACAGTTTGTTAGATATGGGCTTTGTGCTTAAATCTGTTGTCAATCTAATTTTCTTTATCTTTGCAGTTCTTACAGATGTGGCGTAAATGCACACAGAAGTCCAAAGAAGGGACTATTACTGAGTTTATTTCCTGTAGCTCTATATTTCACCAGAACACTTAACCCTTTGTCTAACAAGCATCACCTAATTCTGTGGTACAGACTTACATACTTTGCTGTTAAGTGGGAGACTTCACACAAAACTATATACAGAGTATTTATTACCACATCTGAAGGTATCCTCTTGAGGTCGTCAAAGGGGGTTTCCAGAGTATTTGTATCCACATTCAAAATGACAACTTCCTCCAACCCACGACTCCTCACCCTCTGTCGAACAGAGGACACAGAGACACAGTTTGATCTGTTGGGTTGGCCAGTTTGTCAGGACAAACGTGATAGATTAATAGTTGCAGCAGCAGTATTTGAGAATAGTTTTAATCAGATGTTTACCTCAGATAGACTGGTGTGGACCCCTATTAGGTAAGGCATCGGTGCACTGTAACCAAATAAAAAGGTAGGTAAGTAGGTAGGTAAGTAGGTAGGTAGGTAGGTCGGTCGGTCGGTTGGTCGGTCTGTCTTACCAGCAATAGTCCAGTAGATGAGGTGGCAGGACAGGGATGAAGATGTGTTGCCAGTACATGGGGTATAACACAGCACTCAGTGCATGCACACAAGATGTCAGCTGCACAAGACAAAAATGGAGGACTGTTTTAGATAATAACAACACACCTGGACAGGACACCTGCCTATATGGTCTGCCACATATGGCAGGAATTTGGTTTCTAGATAGTTGCATTCATAAGAAATGTTTTTGTCATCAAACGTGTATCCAATATCCAATATTTTTTTATAGATTTGGGAGAGTTTCCAGAGAATAAACATGCAAAAATGTGTGTCTCACAGTGCTGAGCTTGCTGGCAAAGATGAGGATGCGTCTCTCAAACAGCATGCTGGCATAGAGCTGGAGCAGATTCCCCACATCCACTGCCACGATCAGCTCCGTTAAGTTCCTCTGGTAATCCCAAAGACACACATTTGAAAGAGGAACATGTTGCGTACAAAACTCTATCCACTTGGTAAGATATAAGATATGAACTCTGAATTTAATCTAATGTTCTATACTCACATTTTCGGGGATGGAAGGGAGGCTTCTGGGGTCTGGAGCGATGAAGTATGGAATCTGGTCAAAACGAAAGGAAAAAGAACTTTAAGGAGAAACCAGGGCCAGTTTAATTGCAATGTTTTTGCATTTAAGTGGCTTCAGCATCATACACACATGCATGCATTTTAGGTTTTCATTCCAAAATGTTGTAGCAATTAAATAATTTGATCATAAGTACATCTTATGATCAAATTATAATTATAATTATTACTATTGGGTAAAGTAATGTCTTACTGTAACATCAAGTTATAATTCTTTTTCTTTATATTTCTTTTTTTAATAAAATATGACTATAATTGTTTTATCGTATTTATGGTTGGATTTTTTTCACTAATAGCTAATCAGTGTTTTTCATTCTTTACACCATATCAGAGCTGTATTAAGTTACCGTTAATGAAAAGCAGAAATCTTGGACTGTAGTATAAAACTACTAAACTACTTGTGTCAGAGAAAAGGTGTCGTCAAATAATCAGAACTGAAATCGAATGGATAACAACTTTATTAATATTTTCCCTATTTTTATGCCATAGAATTGTTTTAGATGAATGAATAATAAATGTTTATTTCAAATGGAGGTTGAGTTTTATTTTATTTAGGATTTGTTATTTTGGAATGAAACTCTTCAGATGCGAGAATCCACAAGATACAACCAAGTGTAGTTGTGAACCACCTCGAGACATTTCTCGTAAGCAAAACATTTGTTGTGATGTCAGTACATGGATTATTCACGGGTTATGTATATATACAGTTAACTATTCCAAAGGTCATAATGAATGTTAGACATTAGTGCAAATAAATTTATAAGTAAACATTTAGTTAGGAGGAGTGAATGACAAGGTTTTAGTCCACACACATCAGGTTTAGCCATCAAGCACAGACAGCTGATGTTTTCCAGCAGGAGTTAGTCTATATTCAGTCGTTATTCAAGACCACATGAACTTCCCAGGGACTCACCCCCTCATGGCCCTCTGGGTGTCCAGCAAAACAGGACACATCAGTGTTGACCAATAGCTGCTCTCCCTCAGAAAAAAACACAACACGCTAACCACTTACAAAAAACAAAAAAACAAAAAAAGCCATGAGGTCAAATGTGACTCATGGTTCTCAGTAATTTATTAGAGATTTACCATCTGCAGAGTGACAGATCCAGCTGCCAATGGTATGGGCTGCTTGTAGAGCGCAGCCAGAAGCGCTTTCAACTCATTGGTCTGTTGAGATAATGGTATTTATTTTAATGATACTTATTTAAGAGTGTCTAGATTGGAGACTAGTAGAGGCAATGGAGGAGCAGAAAGTGTGCACAAACGCAATGGAAACTTACCTGTCCTTTTGTGAGGTAATCAGCCAAGTTGTTAAGAAGTTTGTAAAACACTTCAAACCATGGAAGATAACTGCGAACAAATTGATTAAAATGGTTTTCATCATGTGGCTTTAAAAATGACTCTTTTAGTCCCCCATTCACACACTCTCTCACAAATGTACCTGAGTATGCAAAGACAGGTGTGTGTGCTGTTGGTGAGACGACAGAAGCCAAACCGCTGGCACCCCTCAAGGTCAGTCAAAACAAAAGTAAAGTGCTGCACGACCACTCCATCCCTCACTCTGCATAGATGAATGTAGTGAGAGTTGAACATAGAGAAGAACAGACAGGTTAGGAAAGTACTCTAGAGAAATACATTCACGGCAATCCTGCCAGTTTGTACTTACCTTTGTATGTCATATGGGAAGCAGAACCTGGGTAATGTCTGGGAGGACTCCTGGGTTGGGACACAATAAAAAATGTGACCAAATAATAGCACTATATGAAAAGTTAGGTGATCAGCAAAATGATCAAAATTGAGCGCAAGGAGGCATAAATGCACTAAATTAGTAAACTAACTCAACAATATTTACAAATACTATAGAAATAGAAATATCACAGAGTGGCTACCTCATCACTGAAGTCCTCTGGAAACTGAAACTGGACGCCAGGATCTATATCATTAAAAATAATTAATTACTTACAAAGTTCTGAAAGAGAAGCACATTGTTAAAAAATGGTTTACAAGGCAGCTACGACTGAGATATAAAGACGTTACGGTTTATGTGGCAACAAATGATTAAAAATGGGTAATTAAATAAATATTCCAAGTCAATAAAAAGTACCTTACTTTGTTTTTAACCATTTAGCTGCTCGGTCTGTCAGATTACCACAACATGTTCTCATCTGATTTAAATTGTGACCAGACAGCTTGTGTGGTTTTTCTGGTCACATGACAGGAAACATGAGCAACTCTCATCTCAGAAGAAACACCTTTGTCTACACTAAGTCTTACATCTTATCATTTATAACACATTAATTAACTATGTATATTTTTTAAGTTTGAAGTCAGTTTCAGATAGTAGCTAACAGGTTGTGTGTGTTGTGTGGGAAACTAACAGAAAAGAAGGTAAACAAAGTCACAGGAAGAATTTGAGGAACAATTTTAATCAACTTCTCTTTTGCTGACAAATCACTCTGCATTTTTTAATGGTTCTATGGCAGATATATATCACATTTCACATATATCATATCACTCCATAGAGGCTCAAACACAATCACAGTAATTGTAGTGTAAATGCTGCCTGGCCCAGTTGTGGTGCTGAGAAAGGACTTACCATTGTCTGTGGTTACAGGGCAAGTTGCTTCGAAGAACCAGTAGAAGGTTCGCTCAGGGTTTTGTCTGACAGGAAAGAGATTTACAGCACTGATGTGAAATTACACGTACAGTGTGTTACCAACCAAAACATGTCTACTTTCATGCTAAGAGCTTCCAAGGAATTAATGCCCAATGTTTATCATTACTCAAGTCCTAATTTCACAAAATGCTGCTCTGAGGTAATTATGAAACATGTGTGTTTTTAAAGACAAAGGTAAACAATGATATATCTGTGTGGGACAAGTTGATTGTTCTACAGAGAGTGTGATTATATCAAAATATTGGTCATAGGCAAAAAAAAAAAAAAAGACAGATTAACATTTCTGCTCTGCTTTGAACAAAAATGGGTCTACCATTAAAGTATATGGCAACGCATAAAGGGCAACAGAGCTGCTGCAGGAAACTTCCTGTGCAGTTGTGAGAGGAAGTGATAAAACCACAAGAACAGGCTGACGAGCAGAGTGATGATCATGAAAGTTGAGCAAAAATGACATTATTAACTTACTTTAATCTGGAGCCCATGCTGTCTGAGTGTGTCTGTGTCCATGTATTTGTCCAGGAGGGCAGAGATCTTCAACAGGTGTGATGGATGATAGTCATACCGCTGATGTAGGTGGTCTAAACGAAGGCAGACAGCAGCAGCAGTCTGCACAATCAGCGCCGGAATGACAAAACACTTCCTGATCTATGTCAGGATGTGTGTCAGTGTGTGTGTATATATACGTATGACGACTCTTATAAGACTACCTCTCCTGTCTCTCAGCTTTCCACTTCTATCAAATTTCCATGACTTGTCTTTTAATGTTTTTCCACTCTTTTCATCTATTCTAAAAGATTTGCAGCTACCGGGTCAAAAAGTAACCTTTATTACTGAAATCACAAAACGTAAAAAATCCCCTTATTTCCTCCATCGCTTATTTTATTTTACATTTGGCAAACTTCTACTGCACTCAGAGTGTATCAGGAACACTAGAGCTGGTGTTGAGGATATGATTATTGCTTGATTGATGAAGAAAATTTGACATTTTCTGTCTTTACATGCCATACCTAACCTACATGGAAAGCTGACAGGAATGGTGTGTCAAATAAGTAGTCTTCAAAAACCTCAAGCTTTCCCATAAAGAAGTATTTCTTACAAATGCCACAACACATCATTTAGCGTTGCAGGTTTCATAGTAGAAAATATAGTGGAAAGTATCCACATCCTCCTCTGAAGCACTAAATTAGTCTCATACTGCCTCCCTGTGGTGAGGAAGCAAAACTGCCTCATCTCTAGACAATGTAGGTCTCCATTTTGGTTTGACTTCATACTGTGACATCGATAGCAAAACTGAAAGCTGAATTGTGTATCATCAAAAGCTACACCGATACTCTGGTTCATTTCAGTTCAGTGTTTTTATGTCAGCTTTGTATTATGTGTTTGTTTAGTGCTCTTCTATCACTGTGTGGATGCCTTCATTGTGACCTGCCAAGTGGCAAAATGAGCTTTAAACATACACTGATTTAATACATCAAATGGTTGTTAAACAGTTATGTTTAATATTGTACATAAAATAACACATTACACACATAAATATACAATTCTCTCTATCTATACTATGTAATGTACCATACACACACACACACAGAGGGATATTTTTCCGACAACTTTATTTGAATTGATGCCAGATAGGTGATCAAATTTGCATGGGTTGAACAGTTTTATTGAATACTTGGCCCAGGTACTGTTTGACTGATGATGATAAATGAACATTAACATAAAACTACGGACAAAATACCACAAGCACACCTGTGTTAGCTAGCTGTCTATGTGAGCACTGAGATGAGAGAGATTTAGTGTTGTGAATCCTACTCTGGCTAGAAGAAAGAGGAGAGGCAGAGAGAAAAGGAAAGAGAGGCAATACAGAAATAAGAGGACAGAGAGAGGAGAGAACTGTAACAAAAACAAAGAAAAAACAAGAGCAGGAGTGAAATAAGTGGATGGATTGTTGGGTGAAGTTACAAGTGCAGGTGAGAAATTATAAGTGATTTTAGCCTTAGGCCACCTCTTCCTCTCCCTCCTCCTCAAACTCTCCTTCCTCAGCTGTGGCGTCCTGGTACTGCTGGTACTCAGACACCAAGTCGTTCATGTTGCTCTCCGCCTCTGTGAACTCCATCTCATCCATGCCCTCGCCGGTGTACCAGTGGAGGAAAGCCTTGCGGCGAAACATGGCGGTGAACTGCTCAGAGATGCGCTTGAACAGCTCCTGGATAGCTGTGCTGTTGCCGATGAAGGTGGCAGCCATCTTGAGGCCACGGGGTGGGATGTCGCACACGGCCGTCTTGACATTGTTGGGGATCCACTCTACAAAGTAGCTGCTGTTCTTGTTCTGCACGTTCAGCATCTGCTCGTCGACTTCTTTCATGGACATGCGGCCACGGAACACTGCGGCCACAGTCAGGTAGCGGCCGTGGCGTGGGTCGCAGGCAGCCATCATGTTCTTGGCGTCGAACATCTGCTGTGTGAGTTCGGGAACAGAGAGGGCTCTGTACTGCTGGCTGCCCCTGCTGGTGAGCGGGGCGAAGCCGGGCATGAAAAAGTGCAGACGAGGGAAGGGCACCATGTTGACGGCCAGTTTGCGGAGATCAGCATTGAGCTGGCCGGGGAAACGCAGGCATGTTGTCACCCCACTCATGGTGGCAGAGACCAGGTGGTTGAGGTCTCCGTATGTGGGTGTGGTGAGTTTGAGGGTGCGGAAGCAGATGTCATACAGGGCCTCGTTGTCGATGCAGTAAGTCTCGTCTGTGTTCTCAACTAGCTGGTGGACAGACAGGGTGGCATTGTAGGGTTCCACCACTGTGTCTGACACCTGGAGGCAAAACAGTCGGGTCAGGGGAATACAAACCCAGAAATGCAAAACAAAAACCATATATAAATAGTGCAACATGATCACTGTACCTTTGGAGAGGGCACCACACTGAAGGTGTTCATGATACGGTCAGGGTACTCCTCACGGATCTTGCTGATCAGCAGAGTACCCATACCAGAGCCAGTACCTCCTCCGAGGGAATGTGTAAGCTGGAAACCCTGGAGGCAGTCGCAGCTCTCAGCCTCCTTCCTCACTACATCCAGGACAGAGTCAACCAGCTCGGCTCCCTCTGTGTAGTGGCCCTTTGCCCAGTTGTTACCGGCTCCACTCTGGCCTGGAAGGAGACAGTAAATCAGTGTTGGCCTTGTTTATCCTGCCAAAGGTCCTTGTTCAGATCATTTAAACTCTCTATATGAAAAGCAACAATGCTCTCTAATATGCTGATAATTAACATGGCCTTTCCTTTCAACGTGTGTGTGTGTGTGTATGAGATCATATACCAAAGACAAAGTTGTCGGGTCTGAAGATCTGTCCGAAGGGGCCGGAGCGGACAGAGTCCATTGTGCCTGGCTCCAGATCAACTAAGATGGCCCTAGGCACGTACTTCCCACCTGGAACACAGATGCATGTGTTAAATGTGTTATTAGTGTATATATATATTATATATATATATATAAAAAAGGCAGACTATCGGAAGCTCACAGTAATACATAGTGCGTGTTTGTTTTGAACAGTCCTGACCTGAAGCCTCGTTATAGTAGACATTGATTCTGTCCAGTTGCAGGTCACTGTCTCCGTGGTAGGTCCCTGTCGGGTCAATGCCATGCTCGTCACTGATCACCTCCCAGAACTACAGATTCAGATTGGACAGAAAACAGTTCATAAAAATTACTGACATTTTAAAATCTCAACACGGGGCATTTTACTTTACGGTAGCTCCACCGATATCCCACCTCCAAGTATTATAGAGCTGAAACAATCGATTAGTCAATTAGTCATCGATGAAGCAAAATAATATTTTTCTCAGCTGTGAGGATTTTCTGTTTTTTCCTCTGTTTGGATTTTTTTTTTTTTTCTGCTTGTACAAGACAAAACAAACAAACCGACGACGTCACCCTGTGATGACGTCTTGTTTTCACTGCTCCTTCAGTGGAATCAGGGATGGACATAAATATCAGCCAATAAGCACTTATTGTTATCATGATAGTTAAATATGACCTCATATGTGTGTGTTGAAACACTGCATGGCTGTCTTCCTGCGTTCCAGTGCATTCTGTGTCTGAGCCACACCCCTCCCTCTCTCTCTCTCTGAGACCACACACACACACACACACACACACACACACACACACACACACACACACACACACATTTGCGCTCACTTAAAGGGCATCAGCGACAACAGCGGGGATGTCTCGGCTTGCCACCGCCCATCCTAAACGATGCTATTGCGCGTTCCCTTTAATTAACCACATTCTTATACAACACTGGGTTGACCTATTTACTGTTGGACTGCAGGTCCTCTTTACAGCCGACACGTAGGCATCAACATGGTTAAACTTGAATTGAGTCATATAAAACGGACATTTAAAACGGTGACGGGATGTGCGTGTTTTCATACCTTTGCTCCAATCTGGTTCCCGCACTGGCCGGCCTGCAGGTGCACTATCTCACGCATGATGTCGTTGCGGTGTGCGTGTGAGAGTCGCTGCTGGAGAAACAGGGGGAAGCTGACAGATGACAGGCTCCGGTTCTGCGGCTGTTCGGTCCTGGCCCACCCGGTTCAGTCGACAGTCTGTCTGAATGGCTGCGCTCTCAGCTCTCGTCTCGCCCTTCCCTCCGTCTGCGGCTGCGCCGTTCATCCCGGTGCTGCAGCATGACGTCATCTCCATGACAACGGGAACCGGGCCCGGCCGGAAAATTGGTCTGCTTGCCTAGACTGGCTTGATGTGGGATTGACATGCCTGCGAGAGATTAAACGACCGAGATTAACTTTCTTCTTAAAGCTTGATTCTCGTCTTCAGAGCTGCACTGTTAACTGTCTGCATGTGAAGGAATGAACGTAAGACATGTAACTTGTGATGACCACATGAACATGGAATGCTATTTTAGTCAATAAATACATAAATATGCCCATGAAATAAATAAATATGGCAATGAAGTAAATCCCGAATAAATAAATGAGACAATTATGTAAATAGAAACATATAAATGAGCCAAAATCTATATAAAAATAACAACAATAATACTACCAATAAATAGGCTTTCATTTTATATTAAAGCAAATATCACACAGGAAAGAGTTCTATTATACTAATCTCAGAACCCAGCGGTTATTGTCTCACAATGGAGCCAACGAGAAATAATGGATGACGGATATTCAGGCCAAGACTTTCCCTGCAGTCCAATTAGAAACTTGATACCAAGTGGCAATCTCTTTGGATGTGAAGTGAAGCCAATGCAGAAGTGTAAAAAAAAAAATCTTTTACAACAAATTTGACTTTTTTCAAGCTGTTGTCAGTCCTGCATTAAACTCTACACTAGGTTCTCTTATGTCCTTCCCGTACAGGCCTTAAAACCTTCAAAAATCCTGTGGTAGAGGTGCAAAAAACAGCATGCACCCAGTGCTCTGAGCTGATAGGACAGTTAGCTGCACATCTAACCAGTAATGGCTGCCCCTGTGCTAATCTCGACCTCTGACTGTCAATTAGGAAGCTTTGTAAAGCAGAGAGTTGAGACAGAGTAGGATGCCAGAGGTATGAGGAGCCAAACCAGGCAAGACAAATCACCTCTAACATTTCTGTATTCCCTGTCATCAAAATGTGTTCTGTCTTGCTGCTCTATGAGATAATAATGTCTTCTTTTGAATATAACAGATAAAAAGAGTTTGGCCTTGATTGTTTCCCATTTTTGTTTTCCCCTTTGGATAAAAGCGTCAGCTAAATTACTAGATGTAAATGTAAATAAACTAGCAATGTTATGTATCACAGAGCAATAGTCTGTGGTTTATGTGTGTGTGCGGGCTTTGGGTTTGGATGGGATGGATTGACTTGTGACATGCAGGGACTTGCAGTAATGTGAATGTGGTTTATTTGCCTCAGTCTCAATATGTAAAACAAAAAATTATTTTATTATTTCAAAACTTGCTACATTTATTCATTGTGAATAGTTATTTATGTTTCCTCTTGCATGCATAGATTTGTCCACTGAGGATTTTTAAAGTCTTATCATATCTTAGCTCATGTTTACATCCTGTATCCTGGTTATGAGTCCAGTGCTGGTTTTGATCATATCTGGCATATGATGTGTGGAACAGTGGAGGGGGAGGGAGTTGCTGCTGGGCTCCTGTCGCCGTTTCCAAGCCCTCAATGGCTAGACATCTGTCCATAGTTAAAGCAAAAGTGTTCATGCCTTGTTCGAGTGTGCACTTCCCAGGCTGCTAAAACTGGAAAATATCCAAAGAAAAATACATGACCTCAATGTCCTTAGTGAATATTTTGCATGTACATCCCAATTACGTGTTGTCCATCATTAGTAAGCAGCTTGGTGTTGTGTTTGTGCTGTTGCCCATAGAGACAGGAAGTTTGAAAACAGAGACTGGAAGGGAGTGAGGAAGGAAGAAGAATGCTGATCATCAGCAAATGTGATGGCATTCCAACCTTTTCTTACAGGCATATTTTATTCCCAATAGAACATAAACAACAGACAAACACAGAAAATAATAGCAGCAACACATCTCAAAAAAGTTGGGATGTGACCAGTCTGCACTGACTTACAAGAGACTACAAATATAACAAACAAAGGCATTATACATCATGCATACTTTAGACATTACAGCTATACGAAATAACAGAAACAACACATTAAACATAAAGTGATGAAGTGAAACACTTCATCTTTAAACAGGAACTTTAGTAACATAGAAAGAAAACAAATCAGAACATTCTGCTGACATCTTTCTGCCGACAATTTTGTGATATATTGGACAATAGAACAAAACGTGCATTTCATTTTCAACCTCTCCCAGATCTCACAGGCAACAGTCTATCTGGTATTGAGAGGAAGTGTCTATTTTCCACCGCCAGAGGCAGGATACCGCATCTCAACTGAGCATAAACAGACCTCTGTGCTCTGGACAGGCTATGGGTGACATAGTGCTCAGGATGACAAATACCCTTAATCAGATTGTACATTCTTGAATTTGGTTTACACAAAACTTCTGCTGACCATTTCTGTTGGTAATTTTCAAACAGTACTGTTTTTAACAAGTTTTTCTACATGTGTACTGGAGACTTGTCTTATCAAATACTTTTGTAAGCTATTAGTTATAGTACATGTCATCAGTTATTTCCTGAACGGTGAATGAAATTAAAATGCAATATAGTTTGTTGTGTGTGCTGCATTTTGTGGGTACTTGAAGATGACATGCTACATAACATATAAAGAGAGTAATGTTTGTTGGGGTGATGGTCAGTAGGGGCTCCCTAGCAGCCATCACCACTGTAATAACATCTCACCTCCACAGAGAGGCGACAGAGATCTTTGGTTTTCCAGCTGATCACACGCTTTGCTTCTTGTCCCTTTACTGTTTGTGTTCTAGTTTATTGGTTATAGAGTTGCAAGAAGGCTACCAATATTCACATAACTCAATAAAGGGAAATCCTAAAACTGGATGCACTACTAAATGTCACAGATCTAGGCTAAACCCAAATGCAGATTTCAGATAGGCAGATATGGTTAAAAAAAAAAGTGTTTATTGGTTTTCAGGCATGGCAAAAGGTAGGAGTAAGAGGGCTGAGATGAGGGAATATCCACAGAGTTGGCAAGTAGGCAAGGCGAACAGGTAGGTAGGTGAGAAAACAGATGTAATGGCACGGGTACATATGGATGAAGGCAGAGGAGTGACCGTCATCTTTCAAGGCACATGCACACACTCATTCGTTGCTACTGGTTGAGGCTGAAGAGACTGAAAACATAGTTTTCATTCCTGCCACGCAGGTGTCACTGAAGCGGGGTCATGAATGCATAAAATATTAGCTAGAAAATGTTCTGATGAAAAAATGCCTTGATGAATGGTCTCTGATCATGTGAGAGTCTTTCTTGGCTTATTTACACTATCTATCTTAGTGTTATTTTTAGTACTGTGCTATTATCCTTGCAACTTTGTTGATTAGTCCCATTTCGGTTAAAATAATAAGAATCACATATGGAAAAAAAACACTCAGGCTGGTTAAGTGAGTCTGATTTTTAATATATCTATCTGAATGCTGAGAGGACAGTGGAGCAATTAAAGACCCACACACAGACACACACACACACACACACACACACACACAATACACCCATCCACCCACACACACACACACATACACGCACACACACACACACACACACAAAGACACACACACTCTTCTACCTGAGACTGCCTCCTCCTTTCCTCGGCAGGACATGAAGTGTGCAGAGCATATTGTCCTTCTTTAAGAACATATCCTGATGCCGCGTATTCAAAACACTCCATCAAACACCTCAGGTTACATTATGTGTCATTATATGTCATTTTATGCTGGCAGATACATTCCCTCTCATTAATGAGAGTCATAAAACCACCAGGCCTGTCGGAAACACCTAGATCACCAAAGAGGGTACGCAGCACTTTGAAAGCCCAAACAATCAAGTGAAAGTGCATGTACACACACTATGGTAAAAAAGTAGAAAAAAAGACAGAGTGCAGGAAAAAAGACAACTTGATTCACTGTTTGATGCAACATATAATTTGTTGTGCTCACACATAGCACAAAACACTATGCAAGTCTGTTTTAAGAGTACATACTCACACAGTAAATCAGTGCTGCGGTTGGAGGTGAATACAAGTTAAGTGGTGCATGAATTACAGGAGCAAAAACCTGTGGAAACATTGACTTGTTTATGACTGACAAGGGAAGTGATTTTGGCTCTTGGCCATCATTGCTAATCAATATGATAGTTCAGGCAAAGATGATAGTGTACTGAAACGGTAGGGGAAAAGAGAGATACCTTGTGGGTGTGCAGTGTGTTTGCATGTGCGTGCGGCATACAGATGGCTTCAGTAATGTATTCCTCTCCTTCTTTATCCATCTAGAAATGCTGGAAAAGACAATCAAAACTGACAGGAAACATAACAACAGCAGGAAGTAATGTTACAGACACGAGAAGAGGGTAGACTTACAAAATAAAACAGGAAGCACTAAACAAGAGACCCAAAACAATTAGAGCATGTTTGCCAAGAAAACAAAAAAAGGAGGACAAATCAGCCTGTTGTTTCTCACCATTTATCTGTTTTCAATATTCCTTCATATTATATTCTTCAAATCTTCAAAAAGGAAGTAAAAGGGGCCACAATATGAAAAAGAATAGTATGCAGTGTGTTAAATATCTTTTGTTGATTTTCTTAATTTGGTCTAACTCAAGCTGCCCAAAACTGCAGTTAGTTAGTTAGTTAAAGAATGAGTCAACCTCCATAAAACCCCATATCAACATGCAGAAATAAACATGTTTACAGCCTGGTATAAAAATGGTTTTGGTTAGTAACTAATTTTCCTGTCCATGACAACTGTACTGAGTCTGAATTTCTGTTTAACTGACCCGTTCAAAGTCTTAAAGTTACAATTAATCAACAGTGTGGTCGGTCTGATTGATAGGTGGGTGCCATTACAGATGTACTGTTTGAGCGCCCAGGCATCATTCGGCCTGCCTCAGGTCTGCCGATGAGCCACGTCTTTGCCGGTTCTGGCCCAGGCTGAAGAAGCAGGACTACCAATACGGCAGTGACCATTATTTTATTGTCAATGGTCAAACTACGAGTTATAGGCTGTGATATGATGCTATAGTTTACTATAGTTTTATTATCTCCAGGTGTATTAGGCCATTATGAACAATGATGCAAATCCATGTGCAGGACTGGATTTCTAGGATTTTTGCATTAATATAGTGATGTACCATGATTTCTTTCATGCATTTAAGCCTGGGTTTGCCAGAAACAGACTTTCCTTTCTAGCTATTAGCCTGGGTTTGCCAGAAACAGACTTTCCTTTCTAGCTATTTTATCTATACAGGTACTCGGAAAATTAGAATATCGTGTAAAAGTTGTTTGATTCAGGCAATTCAACATAAAAGATGAAACCAATACATTTTATAGACTCATTAAATGCAAAGTCAAGCATTTCTTTGTTGTAATTTTGCTGATTATGATTTACAGCTTATTAAAACCTCAAACAAAAAAAGGGAAAATTAGACTACTGTAAAAAGCTTCAGTATTGTAGGCTCAAAGTGTCACACACTAATCAGGTAAGTAACCCATAACACCTGCAAAAGGGTCCTGAGCCTTTAAAAAGTCTGTGTCTTGTTTGGTTTAGAAGAATTTACAATCATGGGGAAGACTGCTGATCTGACAGTTGTGCAAAAAACCATAATTGACTCCCTGCACAAGGTGGGTAAGACACAAAAAGTGATAGCAAAAGAAGCTGGGTGTTCTCAGAGTGTTGTCTCAGAGCACATTAATGGACAGTTAAGTGGAAGGCAGAAGTGTGAAAGAAAACGGTGTACAAGCCAGAGGGATGACTGCAGCCTGGAGAAGATGGTCAGGAAAGGGCCATTCAAAAGTGTGGGGGAACTTTATAAGGAGTGGACTCAGGCTGGAGTTGCTGCTTCAAGAGAAATGACACGCTGGACAAGAGCTTCAAATGTCGAATTCCTGTTGTCAAACCGCTCCTCACAAGCAAGCAACGCCAGAGGCTCCTTAGCTGGGCTAGAGAAAAGAAAGACTGGACTGTTGCCCAGTGGTCCAAAGTCCTCTTTTCTGATGAGAGCAAGTTTTGCATCTCATTTGGCAACAAAGATCCCAGAGTCTGGAGGAAGACCGGAGAGGTGCAAAATGGAAGATGCATGAAGTCCAGTGTTAATTTTCCCCGGTCTGTGATGACTTGGTGATCCATGTCAGCTGCTGGTGTTGGTCTTCTGTGCTTTATCAAGTCCAGCATAAACGCAGCCGTCTACCAGGACATTTTAGAGCACTTCATGCTTGCTTCAGCAGACCAGCTTTATGGGGATGCGGACTTCATCTTCCAGCAGGACTTGGCACCTGCCCACACTGCCAAAAGTACAAAATCCTGGTTCAACAACCATGGGATTACTGTGCTTGATTGGCCTACAAACCCCAAAGAAAATCTGTAGGGCATTGCCAAGAGAAAACTGAACGGGAAGAGACCAAATAATAAAGAAGAGCTCAAGGCCACATAACACGAGATATGAGATATGCCACAAGCTGGTAGCATCCATGCCACGCCAGATTAAGGCATTAAGTCATTTGTGCAAAAGGGGCCCCAACCAAGTACTAAGTACAGATGCAAGATTTTACTTTCAGAGGCCGATTTGTATTAAAAATCATTTTTTTAAATTGATTTTAAGCAATATTCTAATTTTCTGAGTTTTTGAATTTGAGTTTTTCGGAAGCTGCAAGTCCTAATCAGCAAAATCAAAACAAATAAAAGCTTGAAATATATTGATTCACATACTATTTGTCTATATAATATGTAAATTTCACGTTTTAAAAGTTGAGTTACAGAAATACATGCACTTTTTCCAGGATATACTAATTCCTGTAAATATGTCACAATATACTGATATTATAAGGTCATTAGGTGTTGATGAATGGACCATATGACCATATGTTGCCTTGTGCCATAAGAGAGAGCACAAAACCTATGAAATCTTTTCATCTGACAAGGCCTTCTCTTCTTTCTTCTGTAGAAACCATCTGTGGGGTTTTACTTTAAAAAAGACTATTCACTTTTTCTTGTAATCATGCAGATACCTCTGAATGATTGCCCTCAGACATCTGATGCTGATTGTCTAAGGCCTATTTCAACTATAGCATACTGTACTCGATGAGAAAAAGATTAAAAGCATTTACGCTGATGGAAACATCAATCATAAACTTCAATGTTTTTTCTGTCAGCTCTCGCTGCTATGATTTCTTCATCCTTGTTCTTGTATTATGACTAGGGCTGTCAATCGATTTAAAAAAAAATTAACTAATCACAAAAATTTCTGTAATTAATCGCGATTAATTGCAATTAATTTATCAATAAATTTATCAATAAATTAATTGCATTTTTCTGAGACTGAAGCTTATAATGAATATTTATTTCTGTAAAATGATTAAATTAATGTAGAATAAACACAGAGAAAGTATATTTAAATTCATTCATTTTTTTGGCTTAAGGTGCACATATGCACAGTGCTAATAGAAAAAAGCCAGAATGAGGAAATATACTGACGAGTGCCACACTCCTGTAGTGTAGACTGGCGAGGTCCCGTGGAGGTAATTTCAGCAGGGTGTTTTGCTTTGAGGTGATATGTTAAAGTCGTGTTACATCTGTGGAATTTAAATTCGGCTTTGCAAACTGTGCAAATTGCCTTGTTTTTGTCCAACGGGCCGTCGGGCAACTTTTTAAAATGAAATGTTCCCCCTAAAAGTCCGTCCTTATCCATCTTTCCGCCATAGACTCTCTTTTAGTTAGGATAGATGTTTGACTGTGCATGTGACCAAAGGTTATGGGTCAGCCGCCACCGGAAGTAAACAAAACCATGTTAATTGCGTTCATTTTTTTTAATGCATTAATTGTTTAAAATTAATTGCCAAAATTAACATGTTAATTTTGACAGCACTAATTATGACAATTTAAAATTCCTGTGTCATTGGATCACAGAAGGAAAGTGGGACACCTGAGTGAAACCCAATTAAAAAAACAGAATTAACCCCACAGCTTAAATAATACATCAAACCACTCAGCTATTGTGCTGCCTTTATTGTCCTAATTGGTTTTCTTTATCTATTGACCACCTGTTTTATATTCTGAAAATTATTTGAGCCACGGAAAGCCACAAGTAATTCATAATTAACGAGGATAAGTACCAAGAGAATTAATGCTAAAATCATTTTGTAATTTGCTTGGTTTAATGTCATGTTGTTTACTGATATCATTAAACTAATTATCTTTCTTCCTCACCACTGCATCATCCGCATCTTTCTTTCTACAACATTACACAGACGCGTGCACACGAATGGTACATGTGAAACACTGCAGCATTTCTGTGTGTGTGCTTTGACATACGACACTTTTTACGTCTGTGGCTATAGAGAGTTGCTTAGATCAGACCCCAAAAAGAACAAAAAAAAAGAAGAGTGAAATTCACACTTCGTACTGTATGCACACACACACATACACACACACACACACACACACACATGGAGCTATACACAAGCATACTACTAAGTCACTCATATTGGCCCATTAGCATAATTACTGCCATTAGGAAGTCAATAACAACAAATAATTAACATCCAAATAAACAAGCCAAAAGCAACTAAATGGAATTAATTCCATCATGAAATATGTCCTAAGGGAGCAGTCATATTTTTATAGGATATAGACGTCACATCCTGTTTCCCTCCTCCTCTCTTTTCTTCTTCTTCTCTTTTTCAAAGATTACAAACAAAGGCTTTCATATCATCTCAGGGCTTATTGCTGAGTTGTTGTGGAGTGTGAAGATGTGTGGTGTGTGCGTGAGAGTGTGCATGATTATTTTATTGGCAGGAAAACCAGTCAGCCGCGCACATACATGCACACAAATACACACATACTTGCACAAATCAGAAACACATACATACAGATTTCCAAAGCTCAGACTTCAAAATGGCGTTTCTCTATAATTTATTCACATGCATGCATTCATTATTCAGTGGGTGATCAATAGCCTGCAGCATTCAACCCGATGACTCACAGAAAAAAAAAACTCAGACCGACAGCCATTAAAATAATGAGGGTTATTTTGAATAAGCAGTCTATTTTAAAAATCACGATATCGATGATTTCATTTAAAATATGCTACGTATCTGATTTGTAAATAATTTGTCTTTTAGCTACTTCCTCCTGTTTCATGTTTGGGCTTTTCAATCAAAAAAGGAAAAGCCAAATCTCTCTTATTATATTTTTCCCTCACTTTTCCAACCTCCTCCTCTGCACCCTTATTTGTCTTGGTCCTGTTTTAATCAAACTGCTGCTTTATCCCCATGGTAGCCTCAATCTCTCCAGCAGACACTGAGCCTTCCATAACGGACAGAACAGAAAGTGGAACCAACGGATGGAAATATGAATACAGGAGAAAATGATGACGATAAAGAAACTATTGTAACATGATTGTGAATATAGATATTAGTTATGTTGTATCATGTTGCAGTTATTCTGCTTTTAATCAGTGAACCTTTTTTTTTTTTTACTTCTCCCAGCAAAGTTAAAGCAGCACTAAAGAGCAAAGAAATAGTTAATTACCTGGGTCAGATCTTCCACATCAACCCTGTTTAGTCACATGATGTTTGATTTGACTAATCATTTTTTGAAATACACTTAATCAGGCTCTTGCCAAAAGTTAGATGAGAAAATTGATACCGTTCTTAAGTCTGTATGCCACATATGCAACTACAGTCAGCAGACTGTTAGCTTAGCTTAGCATAAAGACTGGAAATAGGGGGAAACAGCTAGCCTGGCGCTGTACAAAGGTAGCAACATTGACATATTATATCTTGTTTATTTAATATGTATTGTTAAACCAAAGTGTAAAAGTGACACATTGGAGATTTTAAGGGGGTTGATGTGCCAGAATATCTTGAGGTAGTAACTGTGGCTGGCAAAGAAATACACAAATTCTTTTAAAACCACAAATTGTTGTTTTTATGGCTTTTGTATTGTTTTAACAAATTGGATATAATGTGTTATCTTTTACTTTTCTGTAACTCTTATTGACAGAGGAGGGCTAGCTGTTCCCGGGACATGTCTTTGTATAAGTTAACTCATGCTGGCAGTCACTTAAAACACATGCAGAAGGTAATTTCTTTGGCTTCATGCGTCACCGAGTAGATTGCGTAAGAATGAACAGAGCCCCATCAATGCTGTATCCATGTATCATGTAACCATGCACGCTTTTCTTTGTGAGAGATCATTTAAGCAATTAGTTTGTATTGTCTATCATCTCATATATCGATTGCTGTTTCTTTATTAACATAATAGAAGAAAAATTACAACCAGCTCGATGGACAAAGAAAGCATTACATATAACAATTCCTACAGAAGGATAGAAAGCAAAGGAAGGAGCCATCAAATCTATCAGCTCTGACTGCTGCCTCACAAACATCTGGTCACTTGAATCAGCATTTGCTACGTGGGCACAATCACATTCACTGTCGGAAAGAATGCTGAGAAATCTATTTGGCTTTGACACTGTGGTTGGTTGGAGTGGAGGTTCTCCAAATTCAATCATCCAAAGAATTATAACTAGCTGCCAGAATGAATTCTGAGAGTACTTTTTGTCAGAGCTGCTGCTCAGAAACATAAAATGACACGTGTTCAGTTGAATAATCAAGCTCGTATCAACATTAACAGGACTGGGGAGGTGAGGAGACGATATTAATGGAAAACAAAATGAAATAAACAAGTATGTCTGAGTCCTGGGACACAGCTGAGTCTTGTTTCATGTCAAGATGTTGCCTCTAAGTCAGTCACACCTAGACACATACTCAGAGATAATAGAACAGACACATAATGGGCTTGTTTTGAAGAACCGAGGTAGTTTATGAGTTGTTTAGTAAAACACATTTAGTCTGCTTACAGACTGGTTCATTACTGCTCTCATTTTTCAGTGATTGAAAGAGGTTTGCTCTTGTTTCCCCGTCAAGCTAATGAGAAGTTTGTATATTAGAATAACGGATATATCATCTTCTTGATAGTACCTGAAAACAGAACAGAAAATCAGCCACATGGTGGCTATAATAGATGACATCAACACAGCTGTACAGGTTACAGGCTAGTGGCATGACTCCAATGAGATAACAATGACCATGGCCCAAATTGAAATCTCAGCAACTGTTGGATGGATTGTGTAACATTTCGTACACACATTTAATGTCCTCAGAGGATGAATCCTAATAACTTCTCACCCTCTGACTTTTTCTGTAGCACCACTTCCAGGTTGGCATTTGTGGTTCAGAGTGAAATGTTTCAACAATTACTGATTATAGATGGATTGCCATCAAGGTATTCAGTGTCTCTAGAGGAGGCCTGGGCAATCTGTTCCACAGTGGCTGCAGGTTTTTGCTCCAACCAACCAAGAGCACACAGTTTGACCAATCAACTCTGTGAAGACTGAGATCAGTTGATTAAATTAGTCCAGTCTGGTGTGCTGCTGCTTGGTTGGAAAGGAAACCTGCAGCCACACCGGCCCTTTGTGGAACAGATTGCCCAGACCTGCTATAGAGGTTATATTCTAATGACTTTGGTGACCCTGACACCATCAGCAGTTCAACTGTTTCACTGATAACTTCTACTATGTGAACTGACACGTATCATGGTGCCCGGTGTAGTAATCCTCCCGATTTTTTCTTTAGTGCGACCGTGCAGTTGACATTTTTGTTATTTCTTGAAATACCTTCACAACTATTGCCTTGACATTTGTTACAGGTTCACACACAATCACACAAGGTTTACAGCAGACAGCCTTATATTACAGAACACCAGGCTTTAAGTTCACCTTTTGCTTTTTACATTCTGTCTTCAACTGACCTCACATTTTATATGCTCTACTAATGCAAGCACTAACTGCTCATAGCAGCTTTTTATGAGTCATTAAGAGAAAGACTTATTGAATTTATGAGAGAGAAAGTGGGAGGAAAAATGGATGGATAGGAAATGGATAGGCTTCAATGAGGAAAAAGATGATTTCAGAAAGTCAGTGAACCACCCTTGGCTTTGATCCACTTCAGATGTGTGCTGGTTAAAAAAAGAAAAGGGAGTATGGACAGAAGTGCTGTTGCTGATGTAATCATGGAATGGAAAACTAGGAGAAACGGATGAATAAATTCAAATTCTGTTTTTTTTCCTGTAGTGGTGAACCCTTCCTGTAACCTTATGTCTCAGCCAGTCTTATTTCACCTTCCTTTCTCCCTTTACTTACCTTTTAAACTTTGATGTGGATGAATCCACCTTGAATGCTGATGTATGGATTCAGAAGTGGCAGTATTAAAATGCCCAGTTTCACAGCTGAAATAAACATGTTTTGGGCTCTATAGCTACAGTATATTCCCCATCCATGACAACTGTGAGGGAGGTGATTTTTTTTTTAACTCACCCATTCAGATCATATTATGGCTTAAATTGGTGCATAATTAACAGTGTCACCGCTTGATTGACATGTAAGTGCCGTTACAGATGGCTTATTTGAGCATGTGCCATTCAGGCCGCCTCAGGCCCGCTGACGTCTTTGCGGTGTTAGAATTAGCCTGGAGGCGGAAGAAGCATTAAATCCTACATGGCGGAAGACAGTGCTGCATTTTTTTCGGCTTCAAAACAGTGCCCCCGAAACGTCTGAATGATGTCAGTCAGGCTCTGTCCATTCTTTATACTGTCATTGATACACCCTTGAGTTCCAGGGGCATTATAAGAGTAAAGAGATGAATTCTGATATGAACCAAAATAAGTTTTTACACATTTAACAATATATAGATAACTGACATAAGGGCACAGGATTAGCACGTTTTCTTTGTCTTTAAGTATAGAGGTACTGAATAAAGTTGAGGGGTAATAATTAAAGTAATCAATATTATTACATTTTTTACATTCAGAGCACAATGGCTGAACAGCAACACAAATCCTATATAAGAGAAAGACAAAGTTCCTTAATTTAGGTTATCTGAGAATAGGCTTTTCAAAGGACAGAATGATTACATTAATCATCAGTCTTGAAAATAATGTAGTTTTACAGCCTTGCCCCTCTGTTTTTTCATTCACGGACAAAATAGGAGATAAATGCACTGAGGGCGGAGACCTTATTGTCAAAGCCTATTGCTGAATTTTCCATCTCCTGAACGGCAAGAATAAAGATATAGAAACAGAGAGAACAATTGGAGAAATTATGTGATCATTTACACAGGCAGAAAAGAAAAAACGAATATGAGCAGAGTATGTATGTAAGCTCATTAAAAAAAACAAGAAACAGAGGCATGATAGAGAGATGATGAGAAGGTGGATACAGATGGAAGTGTGAACACGGCTGAACTTTTTATCCACTTCGTGATGAGGGGGCGCGAACAGAAACAGCTTCAGGCTTGATTCCTTGCACATCAGCAGTTCCCCTCGGATGCTGAGAAATTTTAGTTAATTAGTTGATAGAAACAGAATTTTTTGGTACTGAGAAACAGAGGGGTGAGAAAGTAGAGGTGGTAACAGGTGGTTCCTGACCATTTATATAATCATACTGAATAAACATAACATAAACAATATTATTAAACAAAAACCCTCTTCTTTTAAACAACAAACGTCTGTTTAATCTTACCAAGGGTTTAAGTGTACAAACACAGGCATTATGAATGTCGATGGTCAGACGTGATAATGAACAGCTGACAGTTTTTTCCCCTCTAACACAGCCAACAGCGCTGTATGAAGCAAAAGGTTAAAGAGCTTTAAAGGCCAATGAAGATTAAGATTATTTTAGAGGCATGCACACTAAAGTCACATGCAAACTTAACCTAGAGTGTATTACTGTGGCCAATATTAATTAATGTTTACACATGATTATGAGCCTTGTAATCTTTTCTCCCACATACAGATACAGTACATCTTGTACCATATATACACACACAGAATACTTAACATTTCTTCTTCTTAACATTTAGCTACAGTAATACTTTTTTTAAATCTCTGAACTGTATGAAATCAGTTTTAACAAAATCTACAATTTCTACACTATTATTAACTATTACTATTATTGTCCTATTCATACCTGCTCACTTATCTCAGATAGACTAATAGTGCATGAGCAATTTAGTTTAAAGGCTTATATGGTAGACTCTGTTTGCCATTCGCCTCTCCATTAGTACTGATACATTTAAGTTTGTGCTCTTTATATTTGTTTCTGCAGTGTTAGTTGTCATCATCAGGGAAATGGTCAACATTCGCCCTGCTGACTGTGCTACTTGGTCCCAAGTGAAGTTTTCCAGAGATCAGAAACTGAAGACACAGCCACACAAATCTTCTCTGCCAAGTATCCTTTTAGCCATTGTAGGTAATAAACCAGAGACCTCAGTGTAATGTCTTTTGTTTCACCAAAACTTGGTTAAATCATAGAATACTGGACGGGTCTATTTAACCAGAAGAACGGTTCTGGATACACAAGGTGGCACTGAGAGGCTCAGGAAGTGCTTCTACCCTCAGGCCAGTAGGATCCTGAATTAGGACACTGAACCCTAAGAAAATATTTCTTACTTATTTATTTACTTCATGTATACTGATATTATTATTATTACTATTTTATCCTATACTAGAGTACTTGCATTCAGATGTAGTAACTCTTCTTTCATTTTACATGGTTGTCTCCTTTAACAGAGTCCCGATATCTTTCACACGTTTGGTCTCTGCTCTGTTTCTCGTTGTCCCTAATAAAACTGGGTACAGTCCGAAGGCCCAGCGGCCTTGACAGTGGCAATTTTGTGGGGTCTCATTGGCGACCCCTGCGGCCACCCCAGATCTGATAGGTAGTTGGTCAAGTTCATCAACACAAGAAACAAGAGAAATGCTGTTAATCAATGATGACAGCCGATCAACTGGAAACTAGAAAATTTGTACCCTATCCTGAACACATTTTACTATATAACCAGATATACTTGAGGACTGTGATAATGGGAAATGGAATTTTAAAAATGACTTTTTAAAAAAAATCAGAATAGACACCTTTATTTAACACTTATGAGACAGGAAATTATGGGAGACAGAGAGTATGTGAGATGCAGAAAAGGACTGGGATTTGAACTGTGGTCGGCTGCGTACCTGGCATTAAACTCCACTATGCCATGGCCACCCCACACTAGCTTTGTGTCCCATCCTGGCCACCCCGGTAAAAATGTCCTGGATACGCCACTGGGCCTTGATTCCTTTGAATGGTCCCTGTCATAATCTGAGCTCAGACTGCTACTCTTGGAAATTCAAATCGCATCTTTGCCAAATACGCGTTTGCATTTAAAAGTATGGAATTTTCTCTATCCACAGGGGACCCTGTTGGGATGATAAGCTCTGAAACACGATGCAAACGCACACATACACACACACACACACACACACACACACACACGCACACACACACACACACACAGTTTCCATGTGTTTACATTCACTCTCCTAGGCTGAACTCACTTCAACCACTACATGTCTGAGCTTTATCCTGACCCTGAAAACACACACACACACACACACACAGCCTAATGGGGTGATTAAATAGGTGGGTGACCGTAAAGTGACCAAACTGTTTGTCATTAATGAAACCTTGAACAAACACAGCAGAGTCTCTGCAGACAAATTTTTCCCCCAAAATGTGCTACTGTTTATACAGACCACAGCATGAGAGAAGAGATAACAGTTGTAATTTAACATAGCCGAGGCATTCAAGGGGCCCAAAGACCGCCAATACGGTACATTTAGTTTCATTTATATGTAACACTGGATCCTTCATTTTATATAAGCAACAGTTAGACCTTCCCTACACACCCAAAACAAAGCCTTCTACACTCTGTAACATGTAGGCTCTAAACCAAGCCATGGTGATATTGTCCGTCTTGATAAAGATTCTCCAGGGAACACTATAAACCTGTTTTCACAGGCTGACTCCCCATGTCTAGTAAACTGATTTTGATGTGGATAAATTGAGTTTTCTAGCATGTTGGACAGCCTTATATGGCACGTCATCACGTGGTCTCCAAGGGCACCCTAGAGGGCACTTCAATGCGTTTTCTTGCACATTTGGCTGCTGTAGAGTGCACTTTGTCATGTTTTATCTACCATAGGACCTTCTCAATAAACAGGTTAAGAAGGCTAGCTCTGTCCTGGACTGCCCTTTAGACTCCAGAGAAGCAATGAGGGGGAGGCTGACATCATTCATGAGCAACATGACGAACTGCCTTCATGAAACTGACATGACAGCCTTAAGCATCTCCTTCAGCTTAAAAGGTGTACATAGTGTATATAACTCTTTGTATTCTTATCTATTAAATCTTATCTTATCGTCACGGTTCTGAGGGGAACCCAGAAGCAGATTGGAACAAGAGGGTTTGAATGTCAAGAAAATGGCAAGAGGTTGGCAGAAACAGGCAGTTACATGGTACAAGGTAGGTTTTCAGGCTAGAAGGCTGTAGCATACACAATACTTCACAACGATCCAGCAGAGACTGGATGTGTGGCTGCTCCTTAAATACTGCCAACAGTTGAAGAGGAGCAGGTGAGGTGAAGAGGTGATGACATCAGCCAGGTGTGAGTATTCAGGTGCGGGCACGCCCCCTCAAGCACTGCCAGGAGAAGACACCAGACAACAACAAACAACCACACACAAACAAGAACAGTCATCCCGGCAGGGGATTCGTGACACTTATCTTATCTTATCTTATCTTATCTTATCTTATCTTATCTTATCTTATCTTATCTTATCTTATCTTATCTGACTGTGCTGACTGCCCCAAATCTCTAACAAAAACACACCTTTTTAAAAAGCTTTTAGTGTTTAGCTCAGTCTATTGTGTTTTTAGTGTACTATCTCATATTGTTTTGATGATTTGATGTTCTTTTTATGTTAAGTGTCTTTGAGTACCTTGAAAAGTTCCTTTAAATCAAATGTATTATTATTAAGAGGGGCAAATCTGCTTTTATGAGCCGTCTGAGTGCTAGATGCAGTAATGTAGTTTAAACTGCATACCCAAAATTGTAGGTGGGCATCATTTGTCATGCTGTAACTGTGTTTTGGCTGCTTTGGCTGAAATTTTCCCATCGTGCTTTGTTTTCCTGAGGCTGGAGATCCCGAAGAGCCATCACACACAAATCTTCAGTGTACCTCGACAACATTGGCCCTGCAGGCCGAGCTACTGATACAGAATGCAGATGACTGATGGCTCATTAAGTCCTAATATGTGTAGCAATGGAAGCAGACAGAGATAGATGCTGATTTCTCCACACTTGGCTCAGACTTCCATAACCACTAACGACTTGTCAGCTCATCCTGCAAAAAGTGCCACTGCTGCACCTCTTGCCAGTGAAAGGATTTCTCCTTGACCCTGAAGCGTAACATTCTGTCAAACTAACTATAGTGTCCATGTCTTTTAACATCCTTGTCTTGACTAGATGAGCCACACATTTTTGTGTATATGTACTTGACTACAGTCTGAATTTCATTTAGTAACCACAGCAGATATTAAATATTGATTGATAAGACCACTGATTACCCAGATGATGAGCATATGGAGAGGGGAAGAGCGTGCCAAGCAAATTAACAACACAGAATCAAACCACTTTGTGTCAGCTCATATAATATCAGTTTTGTTGTTACAGCTGCAACCTCACTCCAAAACCAGCTCCTAATAGCTCCTGTCACTTTTTTGAAGAGTGAGCCGGAACACTCAAACATCTGAATAAATGTCCCCGCTGCCAGTTAGCCAAACAACACTTCACTGGCAACATTAATAATTTACTTGCTTAGAGGAGAGAATGGTGGGGGGATAGTGGGATATTGGTTGGAGGATACAGTTTAGGAAGACCTAAGGAGCGGCATGCCACCTCACAGCTAAGAAAATGGCAATGCAGTGGTCGTCTTACCACAAGCTTCAAGTTCCTACCTGTAGATCACAGTCTGCAGAGTGTAATTTATTTCGACTTGTGTCCATAAACTAGAGGACTAGTCTGTAGGATTTAGTGCCATCTGGTGGTGTAGTTGCTTATGCAACCCTTTTACCTCACCCTGTCCTCCAAGTGTGCTGAGAAAATACGGTGGTCGCAAAACAATGGAAAAGCCCAATCTTTACCCAGTGTTTAGTTTTGCTGCTCTGGGCTACTGTAGAACATGGTGATCCAACAGAGAACCTGCAGCATCTGTAGTAAATCTACATTTACTACAGGCTCATTTAATAGTAACAACAACACAACTATTCTCATTTTCAGGTAATTCACCACTAATGAATAGTTATAGTTGTGCACATTCATAATTCATTAAATTAATGAATATAATGAATGAATATGAATATAATCAATTCATTTTTGCCGTATTCTGTAAAAAGAGACATCTTAAACATTAAACCTTTAATTTAGTCATCTTGTAAAAACCCAAAGTAATCACGATGCAACAAGGAAGGAAAACTGACACAATATATATTTTAATATTAACAATTTACGGCATCATAAAAGGTGATCCAAAATTAGTCATAAATCTCAACCCGGTCCATCACCATCTTGATACTTTACGTGGTTTACATGGTCAAAAACATCTATAACTCCATCACCATCCTATCTCATAAACAAAAAACTGTATTACAGTTAGGATTATTGTATTACAATAACCTATTAACTGCATGTCTTTGAACCCTGGAAGGAAGCCTGGGTACCCGGAGGCCATAACATAAACACCATTTTTTACTAAATAAAGATTTGTAACTTATGGCTCTCACAGATAAGATAAGATAAGATAAGAT